>NW_025726203.1:1422500-1432500 GCF_021461395.2 Schistocerca americana | reverse complement strand
GTAACCTATATTGCGCCTCAATGTAACCTATATTGCGCCTCAATGTAACCTATATTGCGCCTCAATGTAACCTATATTGCGCCTCAATGTAACCTATATTGCGCCTCAATGTAACCTATATTGCGCCTCAATGTAACCTATATTGCGCCTCAATGTAACCTATATTGCGCCTCAATGTAACCTATATTGCGCCTCAATGTAACCTATATTGCGCCGCAATGTAACCTATATTGCGCCGCAATGTAACCTATATTGCGCCGCAATGTAACCTATATTGCGCCGCAATGTAACCTATATTGCGCCGCAATGTAACCTATATTGCGCCGCAATGTAACCTATATTGCGCCGCAATGTAACCTATATTGCGCCGTAACCCAACACACGTTGGGCCTTAACCCAACACACGTTGGGCCTTAACCCAACACACGTTGGGCCTTAACCCAACACACGTTGGGCCTTAACCCAACACACGTTGGGCCTTAACCCAACACACGTTGGGCCTTAACCCAACACACGTTGGGCCTTAACCCAACACACGTTGGGCCTTAACCCAACACACGTTGGGCCTTAACCCAACACACGTTGGGCCTTAACCCAACACACGTTGGGCCTTAACCCAACACACGTTGGGCCTTAACCCAACACACGTTGGGCCTTAACCCAACACACGTTGGGCCTTAACCCAACACATGTTGGGCCTTAACCTGCTCTGTAATTGTCATACGACGCGTTAAATTAGTGTAGTGTTGCCTAACTGCAACCCCCGCAACATAGTTTGCTACTCGCACTGCCCGGTCCGCAGTGTATCGCTTCATGTTAAACACCTTGCAGCTATACACTGTAATGTGGATGGCAGCAGGACGTACATGCTCAATGCCCTTTGCAGTTGTTCATTGGCATTTGCAGTTGTTCATTGGCATTTGCAGTTGTTCATTGGCATTCGCATGGCGAAGCACTTAGCCTACGCTGTGGTACGGCCTGTGTCAACTGTCCGCTGATGTTGTACGTCCAAATCACACACTGTACTGCACATTGGTCCTCATGTACTGAATGATACATCGTGGTACATGTGACCGTACAACGACTGCGCCAACAACGGCGAACCATGCGGTCCAAATGTTGTGCACTCAGCTACGTGTCGTCTCCCTATAAGAGCTGGATTGCAGTGTGGTATGCCCTGGATGGCGATCAGCATGAGCCGTCTGTTGATGTAGTGGCGCGTGTTGTCAGACGTAGTCGTCTCTTCTCACACACCGTGATAGCATGGTGCACTGCGTTCCACATCTGCGACATGCGACAGAGGCCGGTTGACAGTCGTTCGCGCAATGGACATCGCATACGTACGGGGGCCACCTTCCACGTGTTCGCGAAGCGTGCACATGTTGTTGCGTGTATGTGGGCAGACATAGTGTGTCGTGACACCTGACACAGGCATGCAACAATCGTTGAATTTGCAAATGGCGATGGACGCCTACGTTTGCTGGTGACGTTACGCAAATGAACAACTGGTAAACCGTTGTGGTGCGGTTGTTCTCGCTAGAGGTGAATCAGTGATGGCGACGATCGGTTGAGCTACCAACCGGTTGTTCCAGCGATACCCACCATGCCCACGAACGTGAATGGCATCTGGGTGTGAAGCGATACGCGGCGGTGGCTGGGTGGGACCGTCCCCGGCCGGTGAGGGGGGGCCTCCCGGCGTGCTGGCCGCGCGGTGCGTGGGCGCACGCGCTACAGCCGGCTGGTGGGGGCGGCCAGTGGCAGGCGCGCCGGCCGACGGAGGCGGCAGGCGGCGCAGCTGCGCGCCGGCGCACCCTGCACGCGGCGCCGTGCGGCCAAAGTAGGTCCTCGCGGGCCCGGTGCGAAGCGCGGTGGACATCTGCAGTGTGCTGGTCCGATTGAGGACTGTGTGCGCTGAGGATGCGCCGCCGCCCGGCGCTCGGCGCCGCGACGCCGTCTGCTGCTCGGTCGCCTCTGCGGTTCTCGCAGGTGGTTTGTATCGCAGCTGTGCGGACGTGTTGGCGCGTGCGCTGTGCTGGGAGAGTTCGCTTCGGCACCCAAGTGGGGCTTTTGTCCTTCTGTGGCGCTGGCGTTGGAGCTGCCGGTCACCGTAGGTGGCGCGTGTTGTCTCCCGCCGGCAATGCCACGACAGCACGCTCCCGGGCCTCTGTCGGCAGCGGCAAGCTCAGTTGGGAGCACGGGTGGTCGCACCTAAAGCGTCTACTCGCCAAACTCCGGGCGATTGCGCCTCTCTCGAACCCGACCAAGTACTTAGGACGGCGCTGCGCGCCGCCGGGACCTGAGAGGGTTTCGAGGTGTATGGTGCAGGGGAGCTCAGCCTCCTCCTGTTTGCAGAATAATTGAGCGGACGCTTGCGTGTTCGCGTGGGCCCCCGGGACACACTCCCGGGCGGCCGGCTGCTCAGCTCTAGTTGACGCAGCTCCCTGGTTGATCCTGCCAGTAGTCATATGCTTGTCTCAAAGATTAAGCCATGCATGTCTCAGTGCAAGCCGCATTAAGGTGAAACCGCGAATGGCTCATTAAATCAGTTATGGTTCCTTAGATCGTACCCACGTTACTTGGATAACTGTGGTAATTCTAGAGCTAATACATGCAAACAGAGTCTGGCGTGAGGTCAGTCGCTTGACGGCGCGTTTCGGCGCGGGCCCGCCCGTTGCCGGCGCGCCGTAAGGCACGGAGGCTCGCACTGGGGCGTATCGCTTTCCAGTCGGGCGTGCCGCGGCAGTCCTCACTCGGGGAAGTGAAGCGTCTCTTACAGCCTCTCCTTCCCAAGTAGCTCTTTCCGCCTTCCCGTGGTGCCAGACGTCAAGCTCGGCATTCTGCCTTGCGTCAAAAGGGAGAGCTGCGACCCAACCCGATGCGAAAGCGAAGGGTGCGTGGCACAGGGGGAGCTGTGTCGAGGGACCGAACACCAGTCCCTTTCTGTTCGCAGGGCACAGACCAGCAGGTGCTCTGCATGCCGGCGACCTCGTTTGTCGGCGTGGGATCACGGCGCGAGTCGGCAAGGGTGCTTCGCCGCGCCCCTGGGTAACCGGGGCGTGTTCTGCCAAACCCAGGTGGTGGTGACATCGCCTGGGCCAGGTTAGATGGGCCCAGACCGCCGAACGACTGGGGGACCGACCCACCACCTGAGTAGGAGTGGGTCCTCGGCCCTCGGGTGGAAACTCGGGCTAGTAGGCGGCGAAGGGCGAGGGGTGCATCCGCCTCTCCGGAGTGCGGGGTGCACTTGCCGAGGAGCGTCGGGTGAAATCGTCGACGACGAGGCCTTCGATGGGGACCAGTGCGCTGGCAACGGCGCGTTGAACCCTGCAGCTCTGGAGTGCCCTTGACCTAGGGGCGAGGTCGGTGGGCGAGCTGCAATAGTCCCCCCCCATGCCAGAGGAGCCGGTCCGGGGCAAGAGACGGGCTCCCACCTTTTTATCACTCGTTAACAAGATGGCTGAAACCGAAGCGAGTGATACGAGTGCGCCTTTACGGGCTTCTATGATGTCTGTACCCTCACCACAGGACGGGATGGGACAGGCAGATGATGAGAGCGTAGTGCAAAGACACGCAAGAATTACCATGCTCTTAGAGCAAAATGTTAAGAATGGTAAAATTAGTCAAGCGGCTCTTAATACGATCAGAAATGAGCTATCGGCATGGGCCATAGCTCATGCAAGACTGGAAGGCCGCGTATTGGAATTAACAAAAGAAAATGAAAGACTAAGAAAACAACCCAGTAAGACTTGGGCGGCTGTGGCTGCACAGGCGCCAGCTAAACAGACCTCAACAAGGGACACAATAGAAAAAGTCGCTAAACGGTCAGACACGGCAGTCTTCTTGAGGACCCTGCCTGGCCAAGATACGAGCGTTAAGAAAATACAGGAGCTGCTAACTAAAACTGTAGACCCAGTGAAGGATAAGATCAAAATCAAAAGAGTAAAACCCAGTAGAAACTCAGTTATTGTGGAAGTCGCTAGTGAGGAGGACAAGGAGAAACTCTTAAACAATCAAAAACTAAATGCAGTTGTTAAGTGCGAACCCCCCAGAAAAAGAAACCCTTTAATAATATTATACGATGTGCCCACGATCATGACTAATGAGGAGCTTCATGAAACAGTTAGATCACAGAATTTTGAAGATATCAATGAGCAAGAATTTAAAAATTCTTTTAAGCTGAAGTTCAAAACAGGACCTCGAGATCGCGATGTGGTACATCACGTGGCCGAGGTCTCGGCACAATTATGGAAAAAAATAAGATCAATGGGCAGATTATATGTAGGCTTTCATGCCATTAACACAAGGGATTATATCGTGGTACCTCGCTGCCACAACTGCGGCGACCTGGACCACATTCTGAGGCACTGTACCAGGGGGTCGGCCTGCTCCAGATGCGGTGAAAGTGGTCACAACCGCAAGGAATGCAGAACGACAGGGGTCTGCATTCCGTGTAAAAATCGGGGGAAGAAATCCTGTGGTGCCACGGGACGGAACTGCCCCACTTACCGGATGCTTGAACAACGCCTGATCTCAAGAATCGACTATGGCTGAGCAGAGCACAGCTAACAGGATGCTCAAACACAAGTCCCCGAGTAAGAGAAGGAGGGATGCTGTGAGAGCTAATAAATTTAAAGAATTTCTAAGGTCGCTTTCGGGCACCTTATGCATCACAACAGTTGAGAAGGAAATACAAACAGATCCCTTTATGGTGGACAGAGGCATACAAACCGATCCTCCGGACAGAAACACAGCTCCCCCTCCCCTGAATCGGGGAGAAAGGCCGAACAACAACATCCAACGGCAGAAGCATCCTGTAGTGGTAGCGGCCTCCCGGGCCCCCACACAAAAAGTTGAACAAACTAAAAAACCTCTTCAAGAAAGTACAGTCACCAGCACCAACCCAACTGAGGCAGAAACTCCAGTAATCAGGCTACCGCCTGTAGATCCGATCAGGGTGTATCCCAATTTAGAATTCACCATGCAATTGGCAAGATTGGAGCAGCCGGCTATCCTGACCACTGCCTTACGACATGTGGTCCGGGTAGGACACGAAGACGGAAGAAAGGTCACCTTCTCGGTAATGGAGGCTGTGGACAGGATACAATTAAAGTCAGTGAATCTTCCCACCGACTTCGGGGCCCTGCGGGACTTACTTAAGAAAGTGTTCGACAGACGTGGGGAGAAATTTGACTTGAATGACATCTATACTCAATCAGTCCTAGCTCATGGGCGAATCGCCTTTGATTGGAGCAAGACATGGCCTGATGACAGATTACATACTTACTTCCCTTAATGACAAAACTAACTGTTGGACAGTTGAATACGCATAACAGCAGACTCGTGATGCAGGAGCTCCGAAGAGAGGTGGAGGAGAAGAGGCTTGACGTACTCTGCTTGCAGGAGCCGTACTCTCAAGCTGGAAAACTCTCATTTGCAGCCGCTACATGGCAGATAGCTTGTAACGGGGAAGCCCCCAAAGCGGCAATTATCATTACCAATCAGTCCATACGAGCAACAACACTTGAACAATTTTCCACCACTCATTGCAACGTCGTGGAGGTACAGGCTCCCATGGGAATTATAACCTTTATAAACATGTATTTCCAATACGGGGATAATATCGAGCAACATCTGGATCACCTGACCAGAGTAGCCACGGCGTTGCGAGGTCGCAAGCTGATAATAACAGCAGATATAAATGCAAAATCCCCCCTGTGGTACAGTGGCACAAGAGATGAAAATGGAGAAAAAGTAGAGGAAATGATTATGGCTCTGCAACTTGTGGTTGCAAATAGACCTGGCAACCCTCCCACTTATGCAGCGGGAGGGGGGCGCGGCACTAATATAGATGTAACGTTAGTTACACCAAATTCTGCTAACATCATTCAGAACTGGGAAGTAAAGGAGAATGCGACAACAAGCGACCATAATCTAATAATGTTCAGCTTAGGAAACGGAGGCTGTCACTGGGCCACAGGGTGGGAGTGGCAACTGAACTTCAAGAGAGCGGACTGGGAGAGACTAGCGAGAGAGTGCGACATACCTCCATTGCCTGAAGGTGAAGCACGACAGGACCTGGACATAGACAAGCGGGCCAAAGAACTGGTAGACGCAATAACCAGAGCGGTCAAGGCAGCTGTTCCAACCAGGAGGAGAGCCATGGCGGCCTCCCCGTCACCATGGTCAGCTGAACTTCAGGAAATGCGTCAGTCTGTCAGAAGGCTGAGGAGGCACTACCAGCGCAGTGTCGTCTGGTGGGAAAAACAGCGATGGTTACAGCTATACCGGGAGGCAAAAGACGTATTTCAAAAAGAACTAAAAGAAGTCAGGCTACGTAGCTGGGAAAGGTTTGTGATGGACCAGCTGGCCATGGACCCATGGGGAATACCCTATAAATTAGTGAGGGAAAAGATCCGGTCCCCAATGATGTTATCAACAGTTAGACGCGGGGATGGGATGACAGAGTCTTGGCAGGAGACTGCCGAGGTTCTTCTCCGGTCCCTGCTGCCTGATGACGATGAGGCCAGCGACACAGAGGGACAGTCCCAGCTACGAAACCAAGATATGGACAGAGTTGATAACGACAGAGCGGTCTACCCCTTCTCTGAGGAGGAGGTGGCTGGCCATATTAAAGCAATGAAAACTGGAAAAGCCCCCGGCCCAGACGGCATTGTGGCGGAGGTGGTGCAGTTCCTGGCACCTCAACTGGTGGCACCATTAACCCAGTTATACAATGAATGCCTAAGACAAGAAAAATTTCCGAAAATCTGGAAAGAAGCAAATGTTGTTATAATAAAAAAGGGACCCAACAAGGACCCAGCGGATGTTAAGTCGTATAGGCCAATTTGCCTATTGAACATCCTTGGGAAATTATTTGAGAAACTGCTAGCTGACAGATTGACTGCACACCGAGTGCTGTGTGGGATGAGTGGCAGGCAGTTCGGCTTCAGGCCGGGCAGATCGGCAACTGATGCGATCGCTCTGGCGGCCGAGGTCTGCGACTCTACCCCATACAAGTACGTTGTTGGCATCATGGTTGACATCAGTGGCGCCTTTGACAACCTGTGGTGGCCTTCGCTCTTCTCCTGCTTGCGGGAGAAAGAGTGTCCAGGGTCGCTATATGGTTGCCTGAGGAGCTATTGTGAAGGGCGGGAGGTCTGGCTATCATCCCCTAGCGGCAGAGTAGGAAAATCTATAACTAAAGGATGTCCCCAGGGCTCCGTACTAGGTCCCCTGTTCTGGGACATCCATATGGAACCACTTTTGGACAAATTAGAACAGAGTGAAGATGTGCTAGAGGTGATAGCCTACGCGGATGACCTCCTCTTGCTGGTCGGCGGCCGAAGCCGCGAAGACATCGAACCAAAAATAGACAGAGCGATGACCGAATTACAACTGTGGTGCACAAATACTAAGATGACGATCTCACCGACCAAATCGACTTACTTATTACTGAAAGGACAGCTGGCGAGGAACCCTACAGTCAGAATAGGAGGCTCACCAGTAATAAGACGACAAGAGACTCGCTACCTAGGCGTCATCATCGATGAAAGGTGGAACTTTGGAAAGCACATTGAGTCCGTATCCCAAAAAGCATTACAATTATTAAACAATCTCATATCAATCGGTCATAAACGATTTCATCTTCCACCTCACCTAATCAAGTTGTATCATAACAGTATATTAGCATCAGTAGTGGGTTACGGATCGGGAGTCTGGGCACATAGGCTCACAAGGGTGATGCCTGCCATGGCAGTGAGAAGAGTACAGAGAAACATGCTTCTAAGATCCATAGGGGCGTATAGAACTTCTCCAGGAAGTGCACTCTTAGTAATAATGGGGCTCTGTCCTTTAGATATCAAAATTCGTGAACAAGCGGCTTGGTACTGGGTCAAAAAGGGGAACAACGTGAAAACAGAAAACATCATGGGAATACCGGTAATAGATAAGAAAGAAATACGTAGAAAGGGCGAGGAATTATGGCAAAGGTCTTGGGAAACAGATGAAACAGGCAGAAGAACCTTTGAGTTCTTGCCAGACGTAAAAGAAAGGTTGGGGATAAAGTACTTTGAGCCAACGCGGGGTTTAATACACTTTCTCACTGGTCATGGGCCCTACCCGACATACTTGTGTCGGTTTGGGAAAAAGGCTACACCCGAGTGTGACTGTGGTGCTTCGGAGGGCACTCCCGACCATGTGGTTTATGAGTGCCCCCTTTTCGATGATGTAGCAATGACGCTGAGACAACAACTTCCGCACAATAATACATACGACCTATTAAGACAAAAAGAAACTTTCGAAACTTTAAACACATTGGCAGACGAGGTTTCACGGAAAGTATTAACGGCATATCTGAGTGATTTACACGTTTAGGACATTTACCAAATGTGTCCCACTAGGGGATACATGAGGGTAGTTCACGATTAGTGACATTTTACCGAACGCGACAATTACCCTCATCCTATACCGCCTGTACGTGGACTGGTCGACCTCATGAGTTGCAATCCGCCACGTGCAGGACTAGGGGGATGGGGGGTTCCCGAATGAAGACCAAAGCACCGGAATTGACGTAGGTTAGTAATAGTTGTAGCTTTAGATATAGATACTAAGTTAGGAACCTGCAGCGACAAACAGTCCTGGCCAGCCCAGTGTCAGGGGCACGCTCATCGGGATTAGCTCGATGAGCAAGGCCACAGTAGTAGGTTTATATTTATGCTGACACACCTGTAACGCTGCAGGCAGTTAGAAATTAACCAGTAGGAAATATTAAGTAAGTAGATTTTAGCTGTAGTCTGCCCATTATCTTATTCTGTCTGTAGCTTCAATAACTAACATACCGTAATATACAATAACATTGTGAATTAGCTGCTGAATATGTATTATATATATAGATTAGCTACGACCCACTAATCACTAAGGTAGTGGGTTCTTTTGTATAAATATTAATGATGAATAAAGAGATATTTTTTTTTTAAAAAAAAAAAAAAAAAAAAAAAAAAAAAAAAAAAAAAAAGAAAAAAAAAAAAAAAAAAAAAAAACAGAGTCCCGACCAGAGATGGAAGGGACGCTTTTATTAGATCAAAACCAATCGGTCGGCTCGTCCGGTCCGTTTGCCTTGGTGACTCTGAATAACTTTGGGCTGATCGCACGGTCCTCGTACCGGCGACGCATCTTTCAAATGTCTGCCTTATCAACTGTCGATGGTAGGTTCTGCGCCTACCATGGTTGTAACGGGTAACGGGGAATCAGGGTTCGATTCCGGAGAGGGAGCCTGAGAAACGGCTACCACATCCAAGGAAGGCAGCAGGCGCGCAAATTACCCACTCCCGGCACGGGGAGGTAGTGACGAAAAATAACGATACGGGACTCATCCGAGGCCCCGTAATCGGAATGAGTACACTTTAAATCCTTTAACGAGTATCTATTGGAGGGCAAGTCTGGTGCCAGCAGCCGCGGTAATTCCAGCTCCAATAGCGTATATTAAAGTTGTTGCGGTTAAAAAGCTCGTAGTTGGATTTGTGTCCCACGCTGTTGGTTCACCGCCCGTCGGTGTTTAACTGGCATGTATCGTGGGACGTCCTGCCGGTGGGGCGAGCTGAAGGCGTGCGACGCGCCTCGTGCGTGCTCGTGCGTCCCGAGGCGGACCCCGTTGCAATCCTACCAGGGTGCTCTTGAGTGAGTGTCTCGGTGGGCCGGCACGTTTACTTTGAACAAATTAGAGTGCTTAAAGCAGGCAAGCCCGCCTGAATACTGTGTGCATGGAATAATGGAATAGGACCTCGGTTCTATTTTGTTGGTTTTCGGAACCCGAGGTAATGATTAATAGGGACAGGCGGGGGCATTCGTATTGCGACGTTAGAGGTGAAATTCTTGGATCGTCGCAAGACGAACAGAAGCGAAAGCATTTGCCAAGTATGTTTTCATTAATCAAGAACGAAAGTTAGAGGTTCGAAGGCGATCAGATACCGCCCTAGTTCTAACCATAAACGATGCCAGCCAG
>NW_025726203.1:1415000-1420000 GCF_021461395.2 Schistocerca americana | reverse complement strand
GGGCTTCCCCGCCCTTCACGGGGCGGCGGCCTCCGCACTCCCGGGGCGTCTCGTCCTCATTGCGAGGTGAGGCGCACCTAGAGCGTACACGTTGGGACCCGAAAGATGGTGAACTATGCCTGGCCAGGACGAAGTCAGGGGAAACCCTGATGGAGGTCCGTAGCGATTCTGACGTGCAAATCGATCGTCGGAGCTGGGTATAGGGGCGAAAGACTAATCGAACCATCTAGTAGCTGGTTCCCTCCGAAGTTTCCCTCAGGATAGCTGGTGCTCGTACGAGTCTCATCCGGTAAAGCGAATGATTAGAGGCCTTGGGGCCGAAACGACCTCAACCTATTCTCAAACTTTAAATGGGTGAGATCTCCGGCTTGCTTGATATGCTGAAGCCGCGAGCAAACGACTCGGATCGGAGTGCCAAGTGGGCCACTTTTGGTAAGCAGAACTGGCGCTGTGGGATGAACCAAACGCCGAGTTAAGGCGCCCGAATCGACGCTCATGGGAAACCATGAAAGGCGTTGGTTGCTTAAGACAGCAGGACGGTGGCCATGGAAGTCGGAATCCGCTAAGGAGTGTGTAACAACTCACCTGCCGAAGCAACTAGCCCTGAAAATGGATGGCGCTGAAGCGTCGTGCCTATACTCGGCCGTCAGTCTGGCAGTCATGGCCGGTCCTTGCGGCCGGCCGCGAAGCCCTGACGAGTAGGAGGGTCGCGGCGGTGGGCGCAGAAGGGTCTGGGCGTGAGCCTGCCTGGAGCCGCCGTCGGTGCAGATCTTGGTGGTAGTAGCAAATACTCCAGCGAGGCCCTGGAGGGCTGACGCGGAGAAGGGTTTCGTGTGAACAGCCGTTGCACACGAGTCAGTCGATCCTAAGCCCTAGGAGAAATCCGATGTTGATGGGGGCCGTCATAGCATGATGCACTTTGTGCTGGCCCCCGTTGGGCGAAAGGGAATCCGGTTCCTATTCCGGAACCCGGCAGCGGAACCGATACAAGTCGGGCCCCTCTTTTAGAGATGCTCGTCGGGGTAACCCAAAAGGACCCGGAGACGCCGTCGGGAGATCGGGGAAGAGTTTTCTTTTCTGCATGAGCGTTCGAGTTCCCTGGAATCCTCTAGCAGGGAGATAGGGTTTGGAACGCGAAGAGCACCGCAGTTGCGGCGGTGTCCCGATCTTCCCCTCGGACCTTGAAAATCCGGGAGAGGGCCACGTGGAGGTGTCGCGCCGGTTCGTACCCATATCCGCAGCAGGTCTCCAAGGTGAAGAGCCTCTAGTCGATAGAATAATGTAGGTAAGGGAAGTCGGCAAATTGGATCCGTAACTTCGGGATAAGGATTGGCTCTGAGGATCGGGGCGTGTCGGGCTTGGTCGGGAAGTGGGTCAGCGCTAACGTGCCGGGCCTGGGCGAGGTGAGTGCCGTAGGGGTGCCGGTAAGTGCGGGCGTTTAGCGCGGGCGTGGTCTGCTCTCGCCGTTGGTTGGCCTCGTGCTGGCCGGCGGTGCAGGATGCGCGCGCCTGCGCGGCGTTCGCGCCCCGGTGCTTCAACCTCCGTGCAGGATCCGAGCTCGGTCCCGTGCCTTGGCCTCCCACGGATCTTCCTTGCTGCGAGGCCGCGTCCGCCTTAGCGTGCTCCTCCGGGGGCGCGCGGGTGCGCGGATTCTCTTCGGCCGCCATTCAACGATCAACTCAGAACTGGCACGGACTGGGGGAATCCGACTGTCTAATTAAAACAAAGCATTGCGATGGCCCTAGCGGGTGTTGACGCCCTGTGATTTCCACTACATTGGACTTCATTCGGGCGCCGTCCAAGTATCCCCTTCAGGGTGACTGGACATTAACCCATCGGGTACACCCGCACAGTAACCGCTTCACGGAGGGGCATAGGTGCGACCGAGACTGGTGGTTCTAACCTTTCTCACTGCACCTGGGACGCAGGTCCTGTGGCTATTGTTTCCGTGGCGGCCGCCCGGTAGGTTTTTGTGGTGCGTTTGGCGACCGGCCCATTTTCATATATCAGTGCCGATAGCCTGCGCCCTCATTTCTGGCGGCCGCCGGGTGTCGTCCCCGGTGACTAGTCCCACACTAGGTGGCGGCGTTGTTCTTTCCGCCGCGTCCCTAGTGTCCCTGCCGCCTGGGGTTCGGGCGTAACACGAAAGTCATCCCACAGGTCCGGCTGGGTAGGCGATCTGGCGGTTCTCGTCGGTGACCACCCTGCTGTGGTACGGTGACACTCACGTCTACTCGTTAACTGGGGTTCCCAGGGGTCGGGTCGTGTGGCTGGTGCTTGTGGGGGGTACCCCGTTCAGTATCCAGCCTCCGTCCAAAAGCGATTCCTGCCCAGTGCTCTTTGAATGTCAACGTTGAAGAAATTCAAGCAAGGCGCGGGTAAACGGCGTGAGTTAACTATGACTTCTCTTAATCTGGCCAAGTGGCGGCGGTGTGGCTGCATCCGGACTTGGCTTTTCGAAGTGCGGTCTTGATGTAGTCGTGCTGCTGCTGCGAGGTGCCTTCCTTGGGTTATAGTTACAGGGAGAGTGATGCGCAATACATGGGCCTAGCCCTCTTAGCCTCTCCTCTCCTGCGGTCTTCTCCCCTTCTCGTGGGCCCGCTGATTTTAGCAGAGTGGAAGACCGCACCAGGGGCTTGGGGGGGTTACCAGCCCCCCCTCGCACTATCCCTTTTTTTAGTTGGGGGCAGTAACCAGAGAATAAGTGGTGGCCCTTCCGCTGAAGGTGCCACCCCAACTCCCCCAGCACCTAGCCGGCCAACCGGCCGTGCCGAAAGTCTTGTAACTTTTGCAGCTGTATACGCCTGTAGTGAGTGCCACCGCAGCTTCACCTCCAAAAACGGTCTCGGGGTCCATCGCCGCCGCCAACACCTTGCGGCCGCCAACGCGGAGATCGTCACGGAGAATCATCGCGCGAGGTGGACGGAGGAAGAAGTCCTGTCGCTCGCCAAGGCAGAGGCCGAACTGTTCCTCGAGAGGGACGCCCGGTTCTTCTTTGTAAATCAAGAGCTCATCAGGATGTTCCCCGACCGAACGCTTGAGGCAATCAAGTGCCGACGGCGGCAAGCTGCCCACAAGCAGCTTGTCCGCCAATTCATGGAGGCGCTTGAGATCGGTCGGGGGGAAGAGCCGGCGTCCCGCCGGGGAGCGGCGAGCCCGCTGCCTGACGCGGGCGAGGCCGCTGCGCCGCCCGTCGACGCAGCCGAGGACTTCGCGGCCGACACCACCGGGCCGCCGCCGGAGGGGCCGACTGACGCCGCCATCTGGGAGCATCTGGCGGGGCTACCCGCTTCCGCCCAGCGTTTCTCTGCCCTGGATCGTGTCATCGGTCTGGGGCGGGGCACGCCGCCCGATGTCATCCTGGGCATGCTCCCGGATGCCCTTGCGTCGGTCGGGTCCAGAGGGGAGAGATCGATCACCAGGACACAGCGGCCGCGCCAACCATCGAAGCGGCCGCCTGCCGCGCCGCCGACGCAGAAGCGCAAGCGGCGCCGCTGGGAGTACGCGAGAACGCAGGATGCCTTCCGACGGTCGCGTGCGCGTTGCGTGCGCGGCCTCTTGGATGGCACCCTGCTCCAGCCGCCACCTGCCATCCCTGGTCTGCTGGACTTCTGGGCGGACCTCTTCACCAAGAAGCCCATCTCCACCGCGGGCTTCATTCGTGACCGCCTCCTCCCGCACTCAGAGCCTGTCGCTCTCGAGTGCATATGGGGGCCGGTCACACATGAGGAGGTCGCCGCCGCGTTGCCGCCCAGGGGATCAGCAGCCGGGCCGGACGGCCTTACCCCAGCGGAGTTGCGGCGCCTGCCGCACGAAGTCCTGGTGAAAGTGATGAATCTCTTCCTTCTGGCCCGCGCCCTTCCGGAACGCCTGCTTCGCGCGCGGACGTCCCTTCTCCCGAAAACGGCTGCACCAACATCCCCCGCTGACTTTCGCCCCATTACGGTCTGCTCGGTGTTGGCGCGGACCTTTCACAAGGTTCTCGCGTCACGCCTGATGCGCGCTTGTGCTGTGGACGAACGTCAGCGGGCATTCATCCCTCGGGATGGGATGTTGGAAAATACCTTCATCTTGGACACTGCTCTCACCGACGCAGTTCGCTCCTGCCGCTCTGTCTTTGTGGCATCGATCGACGTATCTAAGGCATTCGATTCGGTAGATCATGCTGCCCTTCGCCCCGTGCTGAAGGCGCATGGCCTGCCGGATTGCTTTGTCGAGTATGTCGAGCGGTGCTACGAGGGCAGCACGACAGTGATAGCGGACGGCGCCGGCGTGGGCGTGTCTGTGCAGCCAGCACGGGGCGTTCGCCAGGGCGATCCCCTCTCCCCCCTCCTGTTCAACTTTGCGGTGGACTACGTTTTAGGCCAACTGCCCTCCCACATCGGAGCTCGGATCCTCGGTCGCAGAGTCAACGCTGCGGCCTTTGCAGATGACGTCTTGCTGTTTGCAGCGACCCCGAGGGGCTTGCAGTCCCTCATCGACGCAGCTACCGCAGCCCTCGCCCACCTGGGGCTGCAGATCAACGCCCGGAAGTGTTTCACCCTCGCCTTAGTCGCGTCAGGGCGCGAGAAGAAGGTGAAGGTGGACAGCAATGTCACCTTCACAGCAGGCAATACCACCATGCCTGCCCTGCGTGTGGGTGAAACCTTCCGGTACCTGGGGCTGCAATTTTCCACGGCGGGTCGCTGTGTCTTCAATCCACGTAGCCACCTGGTGGAGCAGCTTGACGTCATCTCCCGAGCTCCGCTGAAGCCGCAACAGCGCCTCCACGCTCTCACCAACGTACTTCTCCCTGGCCTGTACCACGGGCTGGCCCTCAGCCGCACCCGGGTGGGTGCATTGAAGTCGGCCGACGTTACCATCCGGGCCGCCGTCAGGAGATGGTTCCGCCTTCCGGTGGACACCCCCCTGGGATACTTCCACGCTCCTGTTGCCCAGGGGGGCCTCGGCATTCCATCTTGCCGATGGATGGGTCCGACCCTCCGTCGGTCCCGTCTCCT
>NW_025726203.1:1407500-1410000 GCF_021461395.2 Schistocerca americana | reverse complement strand
CTAACCTATGTCGTACCGTAACCTAACCTATGTCGTACCGTAACCTAACCTATGTCGTACCGTAACCTAACCTATGTCGTACCGTAACCTAACCTATGTCGTACCGTAACCTAACCTATGTCGTACCGTAACCTAACCTATGTCGTACCTTAACCTAACCTATGTCGTACCTTAACCTAACCTATGTCGTACCTTAACCTAACCTATGTCGTACCTTAACCTAACCTATGTCGTACCTTAACCTAACCTATATTGCGCCTTAACCTAACCTATATTGCGCCTTAACCTAACCTATATTGCGCCTCAATGTAACCTATATTGCGCCTCAATGTAACCTATATTGCGCCTCAATGTAACCTATATTGCGCCTCAATGTAACCTATATTGCGCCTCAATGTAACCTATATTGCGCCTCAATGTAACCTATATTGCGCCTCAATGTAACCTATATTGCGCCTCAATGTAACCTATATTGCGCCTCAATGTAACCTATATTGCGCCTCAATGTAACCTATATTGCGCCTCAATGTAACCTATATTGCGCCGCAATGTAACCTATATTGCGCCGCAATGTAACCTATATTGCGCCGCAATGTAACCTATATTGCGCCGCAATGTAACCTATATTGCGCCGCAATGTAACCTATATTGCGCCGCAATGTAACCTATATTGCGCCGCAATGTAACCTATATTGCGCCGTAACCCAACACACGTTGGGCCTTAACCCAACACACGTTGGGCCTTAACCCAACACACGTTGGGCCTTAACCCAACACACGTTGGGCCTTAACCCAACACACGTTGGGCCTTAACCCAACACACGTTGGGCCTTAACCCAACACACGTTGGGCCTTAACCCAACACACGTTGGGCCTTAACCCAACACACGTTGGGCCTTAACCCAACACACGTTGGGCCTTAACCCAACACACGTTGGGCCTTAACCCAACACACGTTGGGCCTTAACCCAACACACGTTGGGCCTTAACCCAACACACGTTGGGCCTTAACCCAACACACGTTGGGCCTTAACCCAACACACGTTGGGCCTTAACCCAACACACGTTGGGCCTTAACCCAACACACGTTGGGCCTTAACCTGCTCTGTAATTGTCATACGACGCGTTAAATTAGTGTAGTGTTGCCTAACTGCAACCCCCGCAACATAGTTTGCTACTCGCACTGCCCGGTCCGCAGTGTATCGCTTCATGTTAAACACCTTGCAGCTATACACTGTAATGTGGATGGCAGCAGGACGTACATGCTCAATGCCCTTTGCAGTTGTTCATTGGCATTTGCAGTTGTTCATTGGCATTTGCAGTTGTTCATTGGCATTCGCATGGCGAAGCACTTAGCCTACGCTGTGGTACGGCCTGTGTCAACTGTCCGCTGATGTTGTACGTCCAAATCACACACTGTACTGCACATTGGTCCTCATGTACTGAATGATACATCGTGGTACATGTGACCGTACAACGACTGCGCCAACAACGGCGAACCATGCGGTCCAAATGTTGTGCACTCAGCTACGTGTCGTCTCCCTATAAGAGCTGGATTGCAGTGTGGTATGCCCTGGATGGCGATCAGCATGAGCCGTCTGTTGATGTAGTGGCGCGTGTTGTCAGACGTAGTCGTCTCTTCTCACACACCGTGATAGCATGGTGCACTGCGTTCCACATCTGCGACATGCGAGAGAGGCCGGTTGACAGTCGTTCGCGCAATGGACATCGCATACGTACGGGGGCCACCTTCCACGTGTTCGCGAAGCGTGCACATGTTGTTGCGTGTATGTGGGCAGACATAGTGTGTCGTGACACCTGACACAGGCATGCAACAATCGTTGAATTTGCAAATGGCGATGGACGCCTACGTTTGCTGGTGACGTTACGCAAATGAACAACTGGTAAACCGTTGTGGTGCGGTTGTTCTCGCTAGAGGTGAATCAGTGATGGCGACGATCGGTTGAGCTACCAACCGGTTGTTCCAGCGATACCCACCATGCCCACGAACGTGAATGGCATCTGGGTGTGAAGCGATACGCGGCGGTGGCTGGGTGGGACCGTCCCCGGCCGGTGAGGGGGGGCCTCCCGGCGTGCTGGCCGCGCGGTGCGTGGGCGCACGCGCTACAGCCGGCTGGTGGGGGCGGCCAGTGGCAGGCGCGCCGGCCGACGGAGGCGGCAGGCGGCGCAGCTGCGCGCCGGCGCACCCTGCACGCGGCGCCGTGCGGCCAAAGTAGGTCCTCGCGGGCCCGGTGCGAAGCGCGGTGGACATCTGCAGTGTGCTGGTCCGATTGAGGACTGTGTGCGCTGAGGATGCGCCGCCGCCCGGCGCTCGGCGCCGCGACGCCGTCTGCTGCTCGGTCGCCTCTGCGGTTCTCGCAGGTGGTTTGTATCGCAGCTGTGCGGACGTGTTGGCGCGTGCGCTGTGCTGGGAGAGTTCGCTTCGGCACCCAAGTGGGGCTTTTGTCCTTCTGTGGCGCTGGCGTTGGAGCTGCCGGTC
>NW_025726203.1:1395000-1397500 GCF_021461395.2 Schistocerca americana | reverse complement strand
GTACCGTAACCTAACCTATGTCGTACCGTAACCTAACCTATGTCGTACCGTAACCTAACCTATGTCGTACCGTAACCTAACCTATGTCGTACCGTAACCTAACCTATGTCGTACCTTAACCTAACCTATGTCGTACCTTAACCTAACCTATGTCGTACCTTAACCTAACCTATGTCGTACCTTAACCTAACCTATGTCGTACCTTAACCTAACCTATGTCGTACCTTAACCTAACCTATATTGCGCCTTAACCTAACCTATATTGCGCCTTAACCTAACCTATATTGCGCCTCAATGTAACCTATATTGCGCCTCAATGTAACCTATATTGCGCCTCAATGTAACCTATATTGCGCCTCAATGTAACCTATATTGCGCCTCAATGTAACCTATATTGCGCCTCAATGTAACCTATATTGCGCCTCAATGTAACCTATATTGCGCCTCAATGTAACCTATATTGCGCCTCAATGTAACCTATATTGCGCCGCAATGTAACCTATATTGCGCCGCAATGTAACCTATATTGCGCCGCAATGTAACCTATATTGCGCCGCAATGTAACCTATATTGCGCCGCAATGTAACCTATATTGCGCCGTAACCCAACACACGTTGGGCCTTAACCCAACACACGTTGGGCCTTAACCCAACACACGTTGGGCCTTAACCCAACACACGTTGGGCCTTAACCCAACACACGTTGGGCCTTAACCCAACACACGTTGGGCCTTAACCCAACACACGTTGGGCCTTAACCCAACACACGTTGGGCCTTAACCCAACACACGTTGGGCCTTAACCCAACACACGTTGGGCCTTAACCCAACACACGTTGGGCCTTAACCCAACACACGTTGGGCCTTAACCCAACACACGTTGGGCCTTAACCCAACACACGTTGGGCCTTAACCCAACACACGTTGGGCCTTAACCCAACACACGTTGGGCCTTAACCCAACACATGTTGGGCCTTAACCTGCTCTGTAATTGTCATACGACGCGTTAAATTAGTGTAGTGTTGCCTAACTGCAACCCCCGCAACATAGTTTGCTACTCGCACTGCCCGGTCCGCAGTGTATCGCTTCATGTTAAACACCTTGCAGCTATACACTGTAATGTGGATGGCAGCAGGACGTACATGCTCAATGCCCTTTGCAGTTGTTCATTGGCATTTGCAGTTGTTCATTGGCATTTGCAGTTGTTCATTGGCATTCGCATGGCGAAGCACTTAGCCTACGCTGTGGTACGGCCTGTGTCAACTGTCCGCTGATGTTGTACGTCCAAATCACACACTGTACTGCACATTGGTCCTCATGTACTGAATGATACATCGTGGTACATGTGACCGTACAACGACTGCGCCAACAACGGCGAACCATGCGGTCCAAATGTTGTGCACTCAGCTACGTGTCGTCTCCCTATAAGAGCTGGATTGCAGTGTGGTATGCCCTGGATGGCGATCAGCATGAGCCGTCTGTTGATGTAGTGGCGCGTGTTGTCAGACGTAGTCGTCTCTTCTCACACACCGTGATAGCATGGTGCACTGCGTTCCACATCTGCGACATGCGACAGAGGCCGGTTGACAGTCGTTCGCGCAATGGACATCGCATACGTACGGGGGCCACCTTCCACGTGTTCGCGAAGCGTGCACATGTTGTTGCGTGTATGTGGGCAGACATAGTGTGTCGTGACACCTGACACAGGCATGCAACAATCGTTGAATTTGCAAATGGCGATGGACGCCTACGTTTGCTGGTGACGTTACGCAAATGAACAACTGGTAAACCGTTGTGGTGCGGTTGTTCTCGCTAGAGGTGAATCAGTGATGGCGACGATCGGTTGAGCTACCAACCGGTTGTTCCAGCGATACCCACCATGCCCACGAACGTGAATGGCATCTGGGTGTGAAGCGATACGCGGCGGTGGCTGGGTGGGACCGTCCCCGGCCGGTGAGGGGGGGCCTCCCGGCGTGCTGGCCGCGCGGTGCGTGGGCGCACGCGCTACAGCCGGCTGGTGGGGGCGGCCAGTGGCAGGCGCGCCGGCCGACGGAGGCGGCAGGCGGCGCAGCTGCGCGCCGGCGCACCCTGCACGCGGCGCCGTGCGGCCAAAGTAGGTCCTCGCGGGCCCGGTGCGAAGCGCGGTGGACATCTGCAGTGTGCTGGTCCGATTGAGGACTGTGTGCGCTGAGGATGCGCCGCCGCCCGGCGCTCGGCGCCGCGACGCCGTCTGCTGCTCGGTCGCCTCTGCGGTTCTCGCAGGTGGTTTGTATCGCAGCTGTGCGGACGTGTTGGCGCGTGCGCTGTGCTGGGAGAGTTCGCTTCGGCACCCAAGTGGGGCTTTTGTCCTTCTGTGGCGCTGGCGTTGGAGCTGCCGGTCACCGTAGGTGGCGCGTGTTGTCTCCCGCCGGCAATGCCACGACAGCACGCTCCCGGGCCTCTGTCGGCAGCGGCAAGCTCAGTTGGGAGCACGGGTGGTCGCACCTAAAGCGTCTACTCGCC
>NW_025726203.1:1382500-1385000 GCF_021461395.2 Schistocerca americana | reverse complement strand
CTATATTGCGCCTCAATGTAACCTATATTGCGCCTCAATGTAACCTATATTGCGCCTCAATGTAACCTATATTGCGCCTCAATGTAACCTATATTGCGCCGCAATGTAACCTATATTGCGCCGCAATGTAACCTATATTGCGCCGCAATGTAACCTATATTGCGCCGCAATGTAACCTATATTGCGCCGCAATGTAACCTATATTGCGCCGCAATGTAACCTATATTGCGCCGTAACCCAACACACGTTGGGCCTTAACCCAACACACGTTGGGCCTTAACCCAACACACGTTGGGCCTTAACCCAACACACGTTGGGCCTTAACCCAACACACGTTGGGCCTTAACCCAACACACGTTGGGCCTTAACCCAACACACGTTGGGCCTTAACCCAACACACGTTGGGCCTTAACCCAACACACGTTGGGCCTTAACCCAACACACGTTGGGCCTTAACCCAACACACGTTGGGCCTTAACCCAACACACGTTGGGCCTTAACCCAACACACGTTGGGCCTTAACCCAACACACGTTGGGCCTTAACCCAACACACGTTGGGCCTTAACCCAACACATGTTGGGCCTTAACCTGCTCTGTAATTGTCATACGACGCGTTAAATTAGTGTAGTGTTGCCTAACTGCAACCCCCGCAACATAGTTTGCTACTCGCACTGCCCGGTCCGCAGTGTATCGCTTCATGTTAAACACCTTGCAGCTATACACTGTAATGTGGATGGCAGCAGGACGTACATGCTCAATGCCCTTTGCAGTTGTTCATTGGCATTTGCAGTTGTTCATTGGCATTTGCAGTTGTTCATTGGCATTCGCATGGCGAAGCACTTAGCCTACGCTGTGGTACGGCCTGTGTCAACTGTCCGCTGATGTTGTACGTCCAAATCACACACTGTACTGCACATTGGTCCTCATGTACTGAATGATACATCGTGGTACATGTGACCGTACAACGACTGCGCCAACAACGGCGAACCATGCGGTCCAAATGTTGTGCACTCAGCTACGTGTCGTCTCCCTATAAGAGCTGGATTGCAGTGTGGTATGCCCTGGATGGCGATCAGCATGAGCCGTCTGTTGATGTAGTGGCGCGTGTTGTCAGACGTAGTCGTCTCTTCTCACACACCGTGATAGCATGGTGCACTGCGTTCCACATCTGCGACATGCGACAGAGGCCGGTTGACAGTCGTTCGCGCAATGGACATCGCATACGTACGGGGGCCACCTTCCACGTGTTCGCGAAGCGTGCACATGTTGTTGCGTGTATGTGGGCAGACATAGTGTGTCGTGACACCTGACACAGGCATGCAACAATCGTTGAATTTGCAAATGGCGATGGACGCCTACGTTTGCTGGTGACGTTACGCAAATGAACAACTGGTAAACCGTTGTGGTGCGGTTGTTCTCGCTAGAGGTGAATCAGTGATGGCGACGATCGGTTGAGCTACCAACCGGTTGTTCCAGCGATACCCACCATGCCCACGAACGTGAATGGCATCTGGGTGTGAAGCGATACGCGGCGGTGGCTGGGTGGGACCGTCCCCGGCCGGTGAGGGGGGGCCTCCCGGCGTGCTGGCCGCGCGGTGCGTGGGCGCACGCGCTACAGCCGGCTGGTGGGGGCGGCCAGTGGCAGGCGCGCCGGCCGACGGAGGCGGCAGGCGGCGCAGCTGCGCGCCGGCGCACCCTGCACGCGGCGCCGTGCGGCCAAAGTAGGTCCTCGCGGGCCCGGTGCGAAGCGCGGTGGACATCTGCAGTGTGCTGGTCCGATTGAGGACTGTGTGCGCTGAGGATGCGCCGCCGCCTGGCGCTCGGCGCCGCGACGCCGTCTGCTGCTCGGTCGCCTCTGCGGTTCTCGCAGGTGGTTTGTATCGCAGCTGTGCGGACGTGTTGGCGCGTGCGCTGTGCTGGGAGAGTTCGCTTCGGCACCCAAGTGGGGCTTTTGTCCTTCTGTGGCGCTGGCGTTGGAGCTGCCGGTCACCGTAGGTGGCGCGTGTTGTCTCCCGCCGGCAATGCCACGACAGCACGCTCCCGGGCCTCTGTCGGCAGCGGCAAGCTCAGTTGGGAGCACGGGTGGTCGCACCTAAAGCGTCTACTCGCCAAACTCCGGGCGATTGCGCCTCTCTCGAACCCGACCAAGTACTTAGGACGGCGCTGCGCGCCGCCGGGACCTGAGAGGGTTTCGAGGTGTATGGTGCAGGGGAGCTCAGCCTCCTCCTGTTTGCAGAATAATTGAGCGGACGCTTGCGTGTTCGCGTGGGCCCCCGGGACACACTCCCGGGCGGCCGGCTGCTCAGCTCTAGTTGACGCAGCTCCCTGGTTGATCCTGCCAGTAGTCATATGCTTGTCTCAAAGATTAAGCCATGCATGTCTCAGTACAAGCCGCATTAAGGTGAAACCGCGAATGGCTCATTAAATCAGTTATGGTTCCTTAGATCGTACCCACGTTACTTGGATAACTGTGGTAATTCTAGAGCTAATACATGCAAA
>NW_025726203.1:1375000-1377500 GCF_021461395.2 Schistocerca americana | reverse complement strand
CAGGATCCGAGCTCGGTCCCGTGCCTTGGCCTCCCACGGATCTTCCTTGCTGCGAGGCCGCGTCCGCCTTAGCGTGCTCCTCCGGGGGCGCGCGGGTGCGCGGATTCTCTTCGGCCGCCATTCAACGATCAACTCAGAACTGGCACGGACTGGGGGAATCCGACTGTCTAATTAAAACAAAGCATTGCGATGGCCCTAGCGGGTGTTGACGCAATGTGATTTCTGCCCAGTGCTCTGAATGTCAACGTGAAGAAATTCAAGCAAGCGCGGGTAAACGGCGGGAGTAACTATGACTCTCTTAAGGTGGCCAAGTGGCGGCGGTGTGGCTGCATCCGGACTTGGCTTTTCGAAGTGCGGTCTTGATGTAGTCGTGCTGCTGCTGCGAGGTGCCTTCCTTGGGTTATAGTTACAGGGAGAGTGATGCGCAATACATGGGCCTAGCCCTCTTAGCCTCTCCTCTCCTGCGGTCTTCTCCCCTTCTCGTGGGCCCGCTGACTTTAGCAGAGTGGAAGACCGCACCAGGGGCTTGGGGGGGTTACCAGCCCCCCCTCGCACTATCCCTTTTTTTAGTTGGGGGCAGTAACCAGAGAAAAAGTGGTGGCCCTTCCGCTGAAGGTGCCACCCCAACTCCCCCAGCACCTAGCCGGCCAACCGGCCGTGCCGAAAATCTTGTAACTTTTGCAGCTGTTTACGCCTGTAGTGAGTGCCACCGCAGCTTCACCACCAAAAACGGTCTCGGGGTCCATCGCCGCCGCCAACACCTTGCGGCCGCCAACGCGGAGATCGTCACGGAGAGGCATCGCGCGAGGTGGACGGAGGAAGAAGTCCTGTCGCTCGCCAAGGCAGAGGCCGAACTGTTCCTCGAGAGGGACGCCCGGTTCTTCTTTGTAAATCAAGAGCTCATCAGGATGTTCCCCGACCGAACGCTTGAGGCAATCAAGTGCCGACGGCGGCAAGCTGCCCACAAGCAGCTTGTTCGCCAATTCATGGAGGCGCTTGAGATCGGTCGGGGGGAAGAGCCGGCGTCCCGCCGGGGAGCGGCGAGCCCGCTGCCTGACGCGGGCGAGGCCGCTGCGCCGCCCGTCGACGCAGCCGAGGACTTCGCGGCCGACACCACCGGGCCGCCGCCGGAGGGGCCGACTGACGCCGCCATCTGGGAGCATCTGGCGGGGCTACCCGCTTCCGCCCAGCGTTTCTCTGCCCTGGATCGTGTCATAGGTCTGGGGCGGGGCACGCCGCCCGATGTCATCCTGGGCATGCTCCCGGATGCCCTTGCGTCGGTCGGGTCCAGAGGGGAGAGATCGATCACCAGGACACAGCGGCCGCGCCAACCATCGAAGCGGCCGCCTGCCGCGCCGCCGACGCAGAAGCGCAAGCGGCGCCGCTGGGAGTACGCGAGAACGCAGGATGCCTTCCGACGGTCGCGTGCGCGTTGCGTGCGCGGCCTCTTGGATGGCACCCTGCTCCAGCCGCCACCTGCCATCCCTGGTCTGCTGGACTTCTGGGCGGACCTCTTCACCAAGAAGCCCATCTCCACCGCGGGCTTCATTCGTGACCGCCTCCTCCCGCACTCAGAGCCTGTCGCTCTCGAGTCCATATGGGGGCCGGTCACACATGAGGAGGTCGCCGCCGCGTTGCCGCCCAGGGGATCAGCAGCCGGGCCGGACGGCCTTACCCCAGCGGAGTTGCGGCGCCTGCCGCACGAAGTCCTGGTGAAAGTGATGAATCTCTTCCTTCTGGCCCGCGCCCTTCCGGAACGCCTGCTTCGCGCGCGGACGTCCCTTCTCCCGAAAACGGCTGCACCAACATCCCCCGCTGACTTTCGCCCCATTACGGTCTGCTCGGTGTTGGCGCGGACCTTTCACAAGGTTCTCGCGTCACGCCTGATGCGCGCTTGTGCTGTGGACGAACGTCAGCGGGCATTCATCCCTCGGGATGGGATGTTGGAAAATACCTTCATCTTGGACACTGCTCTCACCGACGCAGTTCGCTCCTGCCGCTCTGTCTTTGTGGCATCGATCGACGTATCTAAGGCATTCGATTCGGTAGATCATGCTGCCCTTCGCCCCGTGCTGAAGGCGCATGGCCTGCCGGATTGCTTTGTCGAGTATGTCGAGCGGTGCTACGAGGGTAGCACGACAGTGATAGCGGACGGCGCCGGCGTGGGCGTGTCTGTGCAGCCAGCACGGGGCGTTCGCCAGGGCGATCCCCTCTCCCCCCTCCTGTTCAACTTTGCGGTGGACTACGTTTTAGGCCAACTGCCCTCCCACATCGGAGCTCGGATCCTCGGTCGCAGAGTCAACGCTGCGGCCTTTGCAGATGACGTCTTGCTGTTTGCAGCGACCCCGAGGGGCTTGCAGTCCCTCATCGACGCAGCTACCGCAGCCCTCGCCCACCTGGGGCTGCAGATCAACGCCCGGAAGTGTTTCACCCTCGCCTTAGTCGCGTCAGGACGCGAGAAGAAGGTGAAGGTGGACAGCAATGTCACCTTCACAGCAGG
>NW_025726203.1:1367500-1370000 GCF_021461395.2 Schistocerca americana | reverse complement strand
CCTATATCGTACCGTAACCTAACCTATATCGTACCTTAACCTAACCTATGTCGTACCGTAACCTAACCTATGTCGTACCGTAACCTAACCTATGTCGTACCGTAACCTAACCTATGTCGTACCGTAACCTAACCTATGTCGTACCGTAACCTAACCTATGTCGTACCGTAACCTAACCTATGTCGTACCGTAACCTAACCTATGTCGTACCGTAACCTAACCTATGTCGTACCGTAACCTAACCTATGTCGTACCGTAACCTAACCTATGTCGTACCGTAACCTAACCTATGTCGTACCGTAACCTAACCTATGTCGTACCGTAACCTAACCTATGTCGTACCGTAACCTAACCTATGTCGTACCGTAACCTAACCTATGTCGTACCGTAACCTAACCTATGTCGTACCGTAACCTAACCTATGTCGTACCGTAACCTAACCTATGTCGTACCGTAACCTAACCTATGTCGTACCGTAACCTAACCTATGTCGTACCTTAACCTAACCTATGTCGTACCTTAACCTAACCTATGTCGTACCTTAACCTAACCTATGTCGTACCTTAACCTAACCTATGTCGTACCTTAACCTAACCTATATTGCGCCTTAACCTAACCTATATTGCGCCTTAACCTAACCTATATTGCGCCTCAATGTAACCTATATTGCGCCTCAATGTAACCTATATTGCGCCTCAATGTAACCTATATTGCGCCTCAATGTAACCTATATTGCGCCTCAATGTAACCTATATTGCGCCTCAATGTAACCTATATTGCGCCTCAATGTAACCTATATTGCGCCTCAATGTAACCTATATTGCGCCTCAATGTAACCTATATTGCGCCTCAATGTAACCTATATTGCGCCTCAATGTAACCTATATTGCGCCGCAATGTAACCTATATTGCGCCGCAATGTAACCTATATTGCGCCGCAATGTAACCTATATTGCGCCGCAATGTAACCTATATTGCGCCGCAATGTAACCTATATTGCGCCTTAACCCAACACACGTTGGGCCTTAACCCAACACACGTTGGGCCTTAACCCAACACACGTTGGGCCTTAACCCAACACACGTTGGGCCTTAACCCAACACACGTTGGGCCTTAACCCAACACACGTTGGGCCTTAACCCAACACACGTTGGGCCTTAACCCAACACACGTTGGGCCTTAACCCAACACACGTTGGGCCTTAACCCAACACACGTTGGGCCTTAACCCAACACACGTTGGGCCTTAACCCAACACACGTTGGGCCTTAACCCAACACACGTTGGGCCTTAACCCAACACACGTTGGGCCTTAACCCAACACACGTTGGGCCTTAACCCAACACACGTTGGGCCTTAACCCAACACACGTTGGGCCTTAACCCAACACATGTTGGGCCTTAACCTGCTCTGTAATTGTCATACGACGCGTTAAATTAGTGTAGTGTTGCCTAACTGCAACCCCCGCAACATAGTTTGCTACTCGCACTGCCCGGTCCGCAGTGTATCGCTTCATGTTAAACACCTTGCAGCTATACACTGTAATGTGGATGGCAGCAGGACGTACATGCTCAATGCCCTTTGCAGTTGTTCATTGGCATTTGCAGTTGTTCATTGGCATTTGCAGTTGTTCATTGGCATTCGCATGGCGAAGCACTTAGCCTACGCTGTGGTACGGCCTGTGTCAACTGTCCGCTGATGTTGTACGTCCAAATCACACACTGTACTGCACATTGGTCCTCATGTACTGAATGATACATCGTGGTACATGTGACCGTACAACGACTGCGCCAACAACGGCGAACCATGCGGTCCAAATGTTGTGCACTCAGCTACGTGTCGTCTCCCTATAAGAGCTGGATTGCAGTGTGGTATGCCCTGGATGGCGATCAGCATGAGCCGTCTGTTGATGTAGTGGCGCGTGTTGTCAGACGTAGTCGTCTCTTCTCACACACCGTGATAGCATGGTGCACTGCGTTCCACATCTGCGACATGCGACAGAGGCCGGTTGACAGTCGTTCGCGCAATGGACATCGCATACGTACGGGGGCCACCTTCCACGTGTTCGCGAAGCGTGCACATGTTGTTGCGTGTATGTGGGCAGACATAGTGTGTCGTGACACCTGACACAGGCATGCAACAATCGTTGAATTTGCAAATGGCGATGGACGCCTACGTTTGCTGGTGACGTTACGCAAATGAACAACTGGTAAACCGTTGTGGTGCGGTTGTTCTCGCTAGAGGTGAATCAGTGATGGCGACGATCGGTTGAGCTACCAACCGGTTGTTCCAGCGATACCCACCATGCCCACGAACGTGAATGGCATCTGGGTGTGAAGCGATACGCGGCGGTGGCTGGGTGGGACCGTCCCCGGCCGGTGAGGGGGGGCCTCCCGGCGTGCTGGCCGCGCGGTGCGTGGGCGCACGCGCTACAGCCGGCTGGTGGGGGCGGCCAGTGGCAGGCGCGCCGGCCGACGGAGGCGGCAGGCGGCGCAGCTGCG
>NW_025726203.1:1357500-1362500 GCF_021461395.2 Schistocerca americana | reverse complement strand
GAAGGGTCTGGGCGTGAGCCTGCCTGGAGCCGCCGTCGGTGCAGATCTTGGTGGTAGTAGCAAATACTCCAGCGAGGCCCTGGAGGGCTGACGCGGAGAAGGGTTTCGTGTGAACAGCCGTTGCACACGAGTCAGTCGATCCTAAGCCCTAGGAGAAATCCGATGTTGATGGGGGCCGTCATAGCATGATGCACTTTGTGCTGGCCCCCGTTGGGCGAAAGGGAATCCGGTTCCTATTCCGGAACCCGGCAGCGGAACCGATACAAGTCGGGCCCCTCTTTTAGAGATGCTCGTCGGGGTAACCCAAAAGGACCCGGAGACGCCGTCGGGAGATCGGGGAAGAGTTTTCTTTTCTGCATGAGCGTTCGAGTTCCCTGGAATCCTCTAGCAGGGAGATAGGGTTTGGAACGCGAAGAGCACCGCAGTTGCGGCGGTGTCCCGATCTTCCCCTCGGACCTTGAAAATCCGGGAGAGGGCCACGTGGAGGTGTCGCGCCGGTTCGTACCCATATCCGCAGCAGGTCTCCAAGGTGAAGAGCCTCTAGTCGATAGAATAATGTAGGTAAGGGAAGTCGGCAAATTGGATCCGTAACTTCGGGATAAGGATTGGCTCTGAGGATCGGGGCGTGTCGGGCTTGGTCGGGAAGTGGGTCAGCGCTAACGTGCCGGGCCTGGGCGAGGTGAGTGCCGTAGGGGTGCCGGTAAGTGCGGGCGTTTAGCGCGGGCGTGGTCTGCTCTCGCCGTTGGTTGGCCTCGTGCTGGCCGGCGGTGCAGGATGCGCGCGCCTGCGCGGCGTTCGCGCCCCGGTGCTTCAACCTGCGTGCAGGATCCGAGCTCGGTCCCGTGCCTTGGCCTCCCACGGATCTTCCTTGCTGCGAGGCCGCGTCCGCCTTAGCGTGCTCCTCCGGGGGCGCGCGGGTGCGCGGATTCTCTTCGGCCGCCATTCAACGATCAACTCAGAACTGGCACGGACTGGGGGAATCCGACTGTCTAATTAAAACAAAGCATTGCGATGGCCCTAGCGGGTGTTGACGCAATGTGATTTCTGCCCAGTGCTCTGAATGTCAACGTGAAGAAATTCAAGCAAGCGCGGGTAAACGGCGGGAGTAACTATGACTCTCTTAAGGTAGCCAAATGCCTCGTCATCTAATTAGTGACGCGCATGAATGGATTAACGAGATTCCCGCTGTCCCTATCTACTAGTGCGTAGGTTCCTTTAGTATGCTCTATTCTCTCACTGAATATGCTTCTAGTATGGTCGTGTGACGGATAACTTAAGAAATATAACTGTCAATGTAAAGTTGTGCGTGCGCTGACGCGCCGCCCGCTAAAATCTCTCACGCGGTAACAAATCCGGCGCTCTGCAGCCCCCACATTAGTTAGGAAAATTCTGTAGAGAATAGCTTCTTGTAGTGTACTCTGTGCTAATTCCGAATATGCTTTTAATTTTCTTGTGTGATTGATAATTTTAGAGATATACCTGTCAATGTAAAGGCGTGCCGACGCCCGCTCTGTAGAAAATCCAGCGTGGTGACAAAACCGTCGGCTTGCAGCCCCCAGCTTAGCTAGTAAAATTCTCTAGTGCGTAGGTTCCTTTAGTATGCTCTATTCTCTCACTGAATATGCTTCTAGCATGGTCGTGTGACGGATAACTTAAGAAATATAACTGTCAATGTAAAGTTGTGCGTGCGCTGACGCGCCGCCCGCTAAAATCTCTCACGCGGTAACAAATCCGGCGCTCTGCAGCCCCCACATTAGTTAGACAAATTCTGTAGTGAATAGTTCCTTGTAGTGTGCTTTATGCTCTTTTCGAATATGCTTGAAATTTTCTGTGTGATGGGTAGTTTAAGAAACAAAACTGTCATTGTGAAGTCCGGCGTGCGCCAACGCGCATTACTGTAGAAACTCAGCGCGGTGACAAAACCGTCGGTCTCCCACCATCACCCTAGTTAAGTAAACTCTATAGTGTGTAGGTTCCTGTAGTGTGTGTGTCATCCGCCGTACAAATATGCTTTTGGCTTTGGTGTGGAGTGCATAGCATAAGAGATATAGCTGATAAAGTTTACAAAAGTGAGTAATCTGCGGTCCCCGCCTTTGTTGAAAACTTTGTAGCTATAGGGTTTTGTAGTGCAACTCATGCGCTTTCCAAATATGTTTACAGTTCAGCTGTAGGATAAGTAGTCTAAGAAATATAATTGTTATTGTAACATCGTGCGTGCGGCCACGCACCGTTCAGGATAAACTCCCGCACGCTCCATACTAGAAGCGACGCCTTCCACTGCCCAGCTGAAACCAATATCAGAATGCGGGATTAAAAATAACCGCGAATTGCGGAGCAGTGGCGCACAGCAGAAGTAAGGTAGCGATAGAAATACTTGAAGGCTGTCTGCAACAGCGAAAGCGGTCGCGTGCCACAGCTGTCCAGGGCGCGGGAGGCTCGTCCCCAGCGGGCCAGTGCATACCTGCTCCAAGGCCGCGCGCCTAGGCTCGTCCCCAGCGCGGCAGCTGCTCGTCGCGCAGCGCACGGCAGCCGCTGCCAACGCACCGAACTAGCTTGGCGTCAGAAAGGCGGCCAGCCCCAAGATGGGGCAAAATAAGGACGCAGATCTAGAAAGTAGTGTTAGGAAAAGCACACAGGTTACAGCCACGACAACCGAAATAGCCGAAAAGTCAAAGACAGGTGATTTGCAAACAATGGTAGAAATGAGGGAAGAGCTAGAAGCATACATGTTCAATGAAAACAACAGGATAAACAACGTTCAAAAGAAATTCTTGTTAGGGAAAATGGCTGCCTATGAACAGATCCTAAGGAAATACGAGATGGAAATAGCGCAGCTGAAAACAGAGCTGAAATGTCTGAAGGAATCTCCCCCAGCAACGGAACAACCACCTGTGAGCTATGCCACTGCAGTCAGCGCAAGCAAAGCCAAAACAGATAGAAAATCTACGCCAAACCAGACCCCAAAAGTCCTTGTCTTTAGACCAGCAGATGGAAAACAGCCAGAGAAAGAGCTACAAGACACCATAAAAGACATTGTAAAAGGAACACTGAAGGACGTCAAGATCACCAAATGTAGGACACTGAAGGATAGTGGTGTCATCTTAGAGGTCCCAAATGACGCTGAAGCAGAGAAAATAAAGAACTGTAGGGAAATAGGCGACTCAGGGATCACAGTAACTGACCCCAGGAAGAAAAACCCAAGGGTTATCCTGTTTGATGTTCCAAGACAAATCAGCGACGAAGAACTGGTAACGGAGCTCTACACAAGGAATCTTTCTTCAATAGGCGGCACAAAGGAGGGTGCTGAGACAGGAATAAGAGCACTATTTAAAACAGGTCCAAGGAACACAGATACCGTAAACGTCGTCCTGGAAATGGAAGCAAAGTTTTGGCATCACCTGATGGCACAAGGACGAGCATACATAAACTGTACCTCTCACCGGCTACAGAAATTTAGCAAGGCGACCAGGTGCTACAAATGCCATGGTTTTGGGCACACAACACAAACTTGCAGAAGTGCTGAAACAATCTGTGGGCACTGCGCAGCACCAGGACATAGCATTAAGGAATGCAGTAATAAGAACAAGGCACCACAGTGTGCAAACTGTAAGCACTGGAAGAAACCACATGACCACTCAATAATGGACAAAAACTGCCCGGAATATGTCAGATTCATGGCGAAAGAAGAACTAAGAACTGAATATGGCCAGTAACACTTCTACGCCACAGTCCCCAGGTCGACAGTTAGATGAGGTGAACACAAAGTCCAGCACCCTCAAGATTCTCCAAATAAATGGGCAGAGATCCAAAGTAGTGCCTAGTCAAGCATCACTTAAGATGGAAGAGGAAAACCTTGATATTGTTCTTATCCAAGAGCCCTATGTAACGGACAATAAAATTAGAGGATATCCTGCAGGTTTCCGCCTAGTATACAGCAGCAACCATGGAGTACCGAAAGCAGCGATAGGAATACGAAACACAAATTTGACCATTCTGCAGATAACCTCCCTTTGTGATGCTCATACCGCTGTAGCTGCAGTAACTGGCGACTTTGGAGAAATATACATAATAAGCCTGTACTGCCAGTTCCATACCCCAATTGACGAATATTTACATCGACTGGATACCATCATCCGCGAAATACATGGAAAGGCCATCATAATTGCAATGGATGCAAATGCCATGTCACCACTATGGCACAGCCGGGACACAGATGAAGCAGGAAGAAAACTAGAGGATCTCATCTTCCAACATGGCTTAACTGTATTAAATCGAGATTCACCACTAACAACTTTCAGTGGGCCAGCTGGGGAAAATAACATCGACGTAACACTTTGCTCAGCAAACATGTCAAGGATGGTCTCTAGATGGACGATTCAAGAGGAATGGACCTCAAGTGACCACAGGGCAATCACGTTTGAGATCTCAAAACAACAAAGGGAGAGGGTCACAGAAGAGCTACTTAGATACAACACCACCTTTGCAAAATGGCAAGTTTTTGACCGCCAGCTGACCACCAGAGTGGAGAACTGGCGAGACACAGCAGGAACAAATGTAAATCATAAAGTAGACCTCCTACAGACAGCAATACTAGAGAGCTGCAAGAAGGCAATGAGAAGAAAAACACTGCTGAAAAATGCTGTACCTTGGTGGAATGAAACACTGACAAAAATGCGGCAGGACACAATTGCAGCTCGACATCGGCTCCAGAATGCACGGCGTGCAAATCGTGAGACAGAAATACTGGTAGCAAAGGCAACCTACAGAAGCACCAAAATTAAATATAACAAGGAAATTACGAGAGCAAAGACAGATACATGGAAAAAATGGGTAAAAGACTGCAATGGCAATGACCCTTGGAAGCTGACTAATAGAATCCTTCGTCCTAAATATGGCACCGAAACTGTCCTCAGCAATGTAAAAGTGGCTGGACGGGGCCCTACCATGACCTGGCAGGAAACAGTGAAAGAACTGTTGAATAACTTACTACCGGATGACGA
>NW_025726203.1:1350000-1352500 GCF_021461395.2 Schistocerca americana | reverse complement strand
ATGCGACATTCCCGCTGTCCCTATACATGAGCTGCGAGCTGTACCAGTTACGAGCTAGAGACGCGATCGCGTTGCTCTCTGAGCGGTCAGCTAGGAGGCGCTCCATCCATGTCGGCACCGGTGGGCGTTGCACTCGCAGTCGCAAAAACGTACGGCAAGTATATTACTCGGAAGAGTTAATGACAGTCCAAGCCCCCCTGCGTGGGGAGAGTCTTGCTAGGCCATGACCCACCGGAAGGGCGCAGCGTCCCCCACCCCAGACATGTGACGTCACACTATCGGTATTGACGACTAGACTCATTGCTCATAATCATTTGCCATACACCGGTGGAAGCTGCCGAGACGAGTAACTACATAGCGCGCTCGCCGTGTCACTAATGTACAGAGATACAACAGTGTCGACGGGAACCACATGAAACGTATACACGGCGCTGATTAGTAATAGATAGAGCCATCAGAATACAGATAATATATACAACTGTCCGTATACATACTGAAAGACTCTGCTCACAATCACAACCACACGTCAGCCACACGCTCTTATCACGCACTACTCTCTGCCTGTAACACGCACACAGACAATATGTAAGCACCAGCATGGAACAACACCCAGTGCATCCTCTCCGCCACATTAGACAATCCACACTGTCATAACCAGACTGGGAGGTCCACTCAGAAAACAGAATATCCCACCCTCCCGACAACCACCATTGCTCAGCCAAGCCACCAACACCCACACATGTCCTACACAGGGGTGCACCCAACATCACAATACTGCCTCCTCTCACAGCACACAAACAATGGCAGGAATGAAAGACACACGTCTGCCACAAGCATGGAATGAGAGCGCCGCCTGTCATGAGCCAAAGGTGCATCCTGACGTGGCAAATCAGATGATGCCGCAGGCATCCACTTACTATAATCACAATCAACAAACCGGCCGCCCCCCCCCCCCATTAAACCTTTCCTTACAACAATGTGTACCGTAACCTAACCTATATCGTACCGTAACCTAACCTATATCGTACCTTAACCTAACCTATGTCGTACCGTAACCTAACCTATGTCGTACCGTAACCTAACCTATGTCGTACCGTAACCTAACCTATGTCGTACCGTAACCTAACCTATGTCGTACCGTAACCTAACCTATGTCGTACCGTAACCTAACCTATGTCGTACCGTAACCTAACCTATGTCGTACCGTAACCTAACCTATGTCGTACCGTAACCTAACCTATGTCGTACCGTAACCTAACCTATGTCGTACCGTAACCTAACCTATGTCGTACCGTAACCTAACCTATGTCGTACCGTAACCTAACCTATGTCGTACCGTAACCTAACCTATGTCGTACCTTAACCTAACCTATGTCGTACCTTAACCTAACCTATGTCGTACCTTAACCTAACCTATGTCGTACCTTAACCTAACCTATGTCGTACCTTAACCTAACCTATGTCGTACCTTAACCTAACCTATATTGCGCCTCAATGTAACCTATATTGCGCCTCAATGTAACCTATATTGCGCCTCAATGTAACCTATATTGCGCCTCAATGTAACCTATATTGCGCCTCAATGTAACCTATATTGCGCCTCAATGTAACCTATATTGCGCCTCAATGTAACCTATATTGCGCCTCAATGTAACCTATATTGCGCCTCAATGTAACCTATATTGCGCCTCAATGTAACCTATATTGCGCCTCAATGTAACCTATATTGCGCCGCAATGTAACCTATATTGCGCCGCAATGTAACCTATATTGCGCCGCAATGTAACCTATATTGCGCCGCAATGTAACCTATATTGCGCCGCAATGTAACCTATATTGCGCCGCAATGTAACCTATATTGCGCCGTAACCCAACACACGTTGGGCCTTAACCCCACACACGTTGGGCCTTAACCCAACACACGTTGGGCCTTAACCCAACACACGTTGGGCCTTAACCCAACACACGTTGGGCCTTAACCCAACACACGTTGGGCCTTAACCCAACACACGTTGGGCCTTAACCCAACACACGTTGGGCCTTAACCCAACACACGTTGGGCCTTAACCCAACACACGATGGGCCTTAACCCAACACACGTTGGGCCTTAACCCAACACACGTTGGGCCTTAACCCAACACACGTTGGGCCTTAACCCAACACACGTTGGGCCTTAACCCAACACACGTTGGGCCTTAACCCAACACACGTTGGGCCTTAACCCAACACACGTTGGGCCTTAACCCAACACACGTTGGGCCTTAACCCAACACATGTTGGGCCTTAACCTGCTCTGTAATTGTCATACGACGCGTTAAATTAGTGTAGTGTTGCCTAACTGCAACCCCCGCAACATAGTTTGCTACTCGCACTGCCCGGTCCGCAGTGTATCGCTTCATGTTAAACACCTTGCAGCTATACACTGTAATGTGGATGGCAGCAGGACGTACATGCTCAATGCCCTTTGCAGTTGTTCATTGGCATTTGCAGTTGTTCATTG
>NW_025726203.1:1342500-1345000 GCF_021461395.2 Schistocerca americana | reverse complement strand
ATAATCGCTCCCGTCAGCGGCGCTTCAGCTTTGGACAATTTCACGACCCGTCTTGAAACACGGACCAAGGAGTCTAACATGTGCGCGAGTCATTGGGCTGTACGAAACCTAAAGGCGTAATGAAAGTGAAGGTCTCGCCTTGCGCGGGCCGAGGGAGGATGGGGCTTCCCCGCCCTTCACGGGGCGGCGGCCTCCGCACTCCCGGGGCGTCTCGTCCTCATTGCGAGGTGAGGCGCACCTAGAGCGTACACGTTGGGACCCGAAAGATGGTGAACTATGCCTGGCCAGGACGAAGTCAGGGGAAACCCTGATGGAGGTCCGTAGCGATTCTGACGTGCAAATCGATCGTCGGAGCTGGGTATAGGGGCGAAAGACTAATCGAACCATCTAGTAGCTGGTTCCCTCCGAAGTTTCCCTCAGGATAGCTGGTGCTCGTACGAGTCTCATCCGGTAAAGCGAATGATTAGAGGCCTTGGGGCCGAAACGACCTCAACCTATTCTCAAACTTTAAATGGGTGAGATCTCCGGCTTGCTTGATATGCTGAAGCCGCGAGCAAACGACTCGGATCGGAGTGCCAAGTGGGCCACTTTTGGTAAGCAGAACTGGCGCTGTGGGATGAACCAAACGCCGAGTTAAGGCGCCCGAATCGACGCTCATGGGAAACCATGAAAGGCGTTGGTTGCTTAAGACAGCAGGACGGTGGCCATGGAAGTCGGAATCCGCTAAGGAGTGTGTAACAACTCACCTGCCGAAGCAACTAGCCCTGAAAATGGATGGCGCTGAAGCGTCGTGCCTATACTCGGCCGTCAGTCTGGCAGTCATGGCCGGTCCTTGCGGCCGGCCGCGAAGCCCTGACGAGTAGGAGGGTCGCGGCGGTGGGCGCAGAAGGGTCTGGGCGTGAGCCTGCCTGGAGCCGCCGTCGGTGCAGATCTTGGTGGTAGTAGCAAATACTCCAGCGAGGCCCTGGAGGGCTGACGCGGAGAAGGGTTTCGTGTGAACAGCCGTTGCACACGAGTCAGTCGATCCTAAGCCCTAGGAGAAATCCGATGTTGATGGGGGCCGTCATAGCATGATGCACTTTGTGCTGGCCCCCGTTGGGCGAAAGGGAATCCGGTTCCTATTCCGGAACCCGGCAGCGGAACCGATACAAGTCGGGCCCCTCTTTTAGAGATGCTCGTCGGGGTAACCCAAAAGGACCCGGAGACGCCGTCGGGAGATCGGGGAAGAGTTTTCTTTTCTGCATGAGCGTTCGAGTTCCCTGGAATCCTCTAGCAGGGAGATAGGGTTTGGAACGCGAAGAGCACCGCAGTTGCGGCGGTGTCCCGATCTTCCCCTCGGACCTTGAAAATCCGGGAGAGGGCCACGTGGAGGTGTCGCGCCGGTTCGTACCCATATCCGCAGCAGGTCTCCAAGGTGAAGAGCCTCTAGTCGATAGAATAATGTAGGTAAGGGAAGTCGGCAAATTGGATCCGTAACTTCGGGATAAGGATTGGCTCTGAGGATCGGGGCGTGTCGGGCTTGGTCGGGAAGTGGGTCAGCGCTAACGTGCCGGGCCTGGGCGAGGTGAGTGCCGTAGGGGTGCCGGTAAGTGCGGGCGTTTAGCGCGGGCGTGGTCTGCTCTCGCCGTTGGTTGGCCTCGTGCTGGCCGGCGGTGCAGGATGCGCGCGCCTGCGCGGCGTTCGCGCCCCGGTGCTTCAACCTGCGTGCAGGATCCGAGCTCGGTCCCGTGCCTTGGCCTCCCACGGATCTTCCTTGCTGCGAGGCCGCGTCCGCCTTAGCGTGCTCCTCCGGGGGCGCGCGGGTGCGCGGATTCTCTTCGGCCGCCATTCAACGATCAACTCAGAACTGGCACGGACTGGGGGAATCCGACTGTCTAATTAAAACAAAGCATTGCGATGGCCCTAGCGGGTGTTGACGCAATGTGATTTCTGCCCAGTGCTCTGAATGTCAACGTGAAGAAATTCAAGCAAGCGCGGGTAAACGGCGGGAGTAACTATGACTCTCTATGACTCATCCCCCGGGATGGGATGTTGGAAAACACCTTCATCTTGGACACTGCTCTCACCGACGCAGTCCGCTCCTGTCGCTCTGTTTTTGTGGCATCGATCGACGTCTCTAAAGCGTTCGATTCGGTGGACCATGCCGCCCTCCGCCCCGTGCTGAGGGCTCATGGCCTGCCGGATTGCTTTATTGAGTACGTCGAAAGGTGTTACGAGGGTAGCACGACGGTGATAGCGGGCGGCGCCGACGTGGGCGTGCCCCTGCAGCCGGCTAGGGGTGTGCGTCAGGGTGACCCCCTCTCCCCCCTCCTTTTCAATTTTGCGGTGGACTATGTTTTGAGTCAACTTCCCTCCCACATCGGAGCTCGGATCCTTGGTCGCAGAGTTAACGCTGCGGCCTTCGCAGATGACGTCCTGCTTTTTGCATCGACCGCGAGGGGATTGCAGTCCCTCATCGACGCAGCCGTCGCAGCCCTCGCCCATCTGGGGCTGCAGATCA
>NW_025726203.1:1335000-1337500 GCF_021461395.2 Schistocerca americana | reverse complement strand
ATCCACTTACTATAATCACAATCAACAAACCGGCCGCCCCCCCCCCCCCATTAAACCTTTCCTTACAACAATGTGTACCGTAACCTAACCTATATCGTACCGTAACCTAACCTATATCGTACCTTAACCTAACCTATGTCGTACCGTAACCTAACCTATGTCGTACCGTAACCTAACCTATGTCGTACCGTAACCTAACCTATGTCGTACCGTAACCTAACCTATGTCGTACCGTAACCTAACCTATGTCGTACCGTAACCTAACCTATGTCGTACCGTAACCTAACCTATGTCGTACCGTAACCTAACCTATGTCGTACCGTAACCTAACCTATGTCGTACCGTAACCTAACCTATGTCGTACCGTAACCTAACCTATGTCGTACCGTAACCTAACCTATGTCGTACCGTAACCTAACCTATGTCGTACCGTAACCTAACCTATGTCGTACCGTAACCTAACCTATGTCGTACCGTAACCTAACCTATGTCGTACCGTAACCTAACCTATGTCGTACCTTAACCTAACCTATGTCGTACCTTAACCTAACCTATGTCGTACCTTAACCTAACCTATGTCGTACCTTAACCTAACCTATGTCGTACCTTAACCTAACCTATGTCGTACCTTAACCTAACCTATATTGCGCCTTAACCTAACCTATATTGCGCCTTAACCTAACCTATATTGCGCCTCAATGTAACCTATATTGCGCCTCAATGTAACCTATATTGCGCCTCAATGTAACCTATATTGCGCCTCAATGTAACCTATATTGCGCCTCAATGTAACCTATATTGCGCCTCAATGTAACCTATATTGCGCCTCAATGTAACCTATATTGCGCCTCAATGTAACCTATATTGCGCCTCAATGTAACCTATATTGCGCCTCAATGTAACCTATATTGCGCCTCAATGTAACCTATATTGCGCCGCAATGTAACCTATATTGCGCCGCAATGTAACCTATATTGCGCCGCAATGTAACCTATATTGCGCCGCAATGTAACCTATATTGCGCCGCAATGTAACCTATATTGCGCCGTAACCCAACACACGTTGGGCCTTAACCCAACACACGTTGGGCCTTAACCCAACACACGTTGGGCCTTAACCCAACACACGTTGGGCCTTAACCCAACACACGTTGGGCCTTAACCCAACACACGTTGGGCCTTAACCCAACACACGTTGGGCCTTAACCCAACACACGTTGGGCCTTAACCCAACACACGTTGGGCCTTAACCCAACACACGTTGGGCCTTAACCCAACACACGTTGGGCCTTAACCCAACACACGTTGGGCCTTAACCCAACACACGTTGGGCCTTAACCCAACACACGTTGGGCCTTAACCCAACACACGTTGGGCCTTAACCCAACACACGTTGGGCCTTAACCCAACACACGTTGGGCCTTAACCTGCTCTGTAATTGTCATACGACGCGTTAAATTAGTGTAGTGTTGCCTAACTGCAACCCCCGCAACATAGTTTGCTACTCGCACTGCCCGGTCCGCAGTGTATCGCTTCATGTTAAACACCTTGCAGCTATACACTGTAATGTGGATGGCAGCAGGACGTACATGCTCAATGCCCTTTGCAGTTGTTCATTGGCATTTGCAGTTGTTCATTGGCATTTGCAGTTGTTCATTGGCATTCGCATGGCGAAGCACTTAGCCTACGCTGTGGTACGGCCTGTGTCAACTGTCCGCTGATGTTGTACGTCCAAATCACACACTGTACTGCACATTGGTCCTCATGTACTGAATGATACATCGTGGTACATGTGACCGTACAACGACTGCGCCAACAACGGCGAACCATGCGGTCCAAATGTTGTGCACTCAGCTACGTGTCGTCTCCCTATAAGAGCTGGATTGCAGTGTGGTATGCCCTGGATGGCGATCAGCATGAGCCGTCTGTTGATGTAGTGGCGCGTGTTGTCAGACGTAGTCGTCTCTTCTCACACACCGTGATAGCATGGTGCACTGCGTTCCACATCTGCGACATGCGACAGAGGCCGGTTGACAGTCGTTCGCGCAATGGACATCGCATACGTACGGGGGCCACCTTCCACGTGTTCGCGAAGCGTGCACATGTTGTTGCGTGTATGTGGGCAGACATAGTGTGTCGTGACACCTGACACAGGCATGCAACAATCGTTGAATTTGCAAATGGCGATGGACGCCTACGTTTGCTGGTGACGTTACGCAAATGAACAACTGGTAAACCGTTGTGGTGCGGTTGTTCTCGCTAGAGGTGAATCAGTGATGGCGACGATCGGTTGAGCTACCAACCGGTTGTTCCAGCGATACCCACCATGCCCACGAACGTGAATGGCATCTGGGTGTGAAGCGATACGCGGCGGTGGCTGGGTGGGACCGTCCCCGGCCGGTGAGGGGGGGCCTCCCGGCGTGCTGGCCGCGCGGTGCGTGGGCGCACGCGCTACAGCCGGCTGGTGGGGGCGGCCAGTGGCAGGCGCGCCGGCCGACGGA
>NW_025726203.1:1322500-1325000 GCF_021461395.2 Schistocerca americana | reverse complement strand
CTAACCTATGTCGTACCGTAACCTAACCTATGTCGTACCGTAACCTAACCTATGTCGTACCGTAACCTAACCTATGTCGTACCGTAACCTAACCTATGTCGTACCGTAACCTAACCTATGTCGTACCTTAACCTAACCTATGTCGTACCTTAACCTAACCTATGTCGTACCTTAACCTAACCTATGTCGTACCTTAACCTAACCTATGTCGTACCTTAACCTAACCTATATTGCGCCTTAACCTAACCTATATTGCGCCTTAACCTAACCTATATTGCGCCTCAATGTAACCTATATTGCGCCTCAATGTAACCTATATTGCGCCTCAATGTAACCTATATTGCGCCTCAATGTAACCTATATTGCGCCTCAATGTAACCTATATTGCGCCTCAATGTAACCTATATTGCGCCTCAATGTAACCTATATTGCGCCTCAATGTAACCTATATTGCGCCTCAATGTAACCTATATTGCGCCTCAATGTAACCTATATTGCGCCTCAATGTAACCTATATTGCGCCGCAATGTAACCTATATTGCGCCGCAATGTAACCTATATTGCGCCGCAATGTAACCTATATTGCGCCGCAATGTAACCTATATTGCGCCGTAACCCAACACACGTTGGGCCTTAACCCAACACACGTTGGGCCTTAACCCAACACACGTTGGGCCTTAACCCAACACACGTTGGGCCTTAACCCAACACACGTTGGGCCTTAACCCAACACACGTTGGGCCTTAACCCAACACACGTTGGGCCTTAACCCAACACACGTTGGGCCTTAACCCAACACACGTTGGGCCTTAACCCAACACACGTTGGGCCTTAACCCAACACACGTTGGGCCTTAACCCAACACACGTTGGGCCTTAACCCAACACACGTTGGGCCTTAACCCAACACACGTTGGGCCTTAACCCAACACACGTTGGGCCTTAACCCAACACACGTTGGGCCTTAACCTGCTCTGTAATTGTCATACGACGCGTTAAATTAGTGTAGTGTTGCCTAACTGCAACCCCCGCAACATAGTTTGCTACTCGCACTGCCCGGTCCGCAGTGTATCGCTTCATGTTAAACACCTTGCAGCTATACACTGTAATGTGGATGGCAGCAGGACGTACATGCTCAATGCCCTTTGCAGTTGTTCATTGGCATTTGCAGTTGTTCATTGGCATTTGCAGTTGTTCATTGGCATTCGCATGGCGAAGCACTTAGCCTACGCTGTGGTACGGCCTGTGTCAACTGTCCGCTGATGTTGTACGTCCAAATCACACACTGTACTGCACATTGGTCCTCATGTACTGAATGATACATCGTGGTACATGTGACCGTACAACGACTGCGCCAACAACGGCGAACCATGCGGTCCAAATGTTGTGCACTCAGCTACGTGTCGTCTCCCTATAAGAGCTGGATTGCAGTGTGGTATGCCCTGGATGGCGATCAGCATGAGCCGTCTGTTGATGTAGTGGCGCGTGTTGTCAGACGTAGTCGTCTCTTCTCACACACCGTGATAGCATGGTGCACTGCGTTCCACATCTGCGACATGCGACAGAGGCCGGTTGACAGTCGTTCGCGCAATGGACATCGCATACGTACGGGGGCCACCTTCCACGTGTTCGCGAAGCGTGCACATGTTGTTGCGTGTATGTGGGCAGACATAGTGTGTCGTGACACCTGACACAGGCATGCAACAATCGTTGAATTTGCAAATGGCGATGGACGCCTACGTTTGCTGGTGACGTTACGCAAATGAACAACTGGTAAACCGTTGTGGTGCGGTTGTTCTCGCTAGAGGTGAATCAGTGATGGCGACGATCGGTTGAGCTACCAACCGGTTGTTCCAGCGATACCCACCATGCCCACGAACGTGAATGGCATCTGGGTGTGAAGCGATACGCGGCGGTGGCTGGGTGGGACCGTCCCCGGCCGGTGAGGGGGGGCCTCCCGGCGTGCTGGCCGCGCGGTGCGTGGGCGCACGCGCTACAGCCGGCTGGTGGGGGCGGCCAGTGGCAGGCGCGCCGGCCGACGGAGGCGGCAGGCGGCGCAGCTGCGCGCCGGCGCACCCTGCACGCGGCGCCGTGCGGCCAAAGTAGGTCCTCGCGGGCCCGGTGCGAAGCGCGGTGGACATCTGCAGTGTGCTGGTCCGATTGAGGACTGTGTGCGCTGAGGATGCGCCGCCGCCCGGCGCTCGGCGCCGCGACGCCGTCTGCTGCTCGGTCGCCTCTGCGGTTCTCGCAGGTGGTTTGTATCGCAGCTGTGCGGACGTGTTGGCGCGTGCGCTGTGCTGGGAGAGTTCGCTTCGGCACCCAAGTGGGGCTTTTGTCCTTCTGTGGCGCTGGCGTTGGAGCTGCCGGTCACCGTAGGTGGCGCGTGTTGTCTCCCGCCGGCAATGCCACGACAGCACGCTCCCGGGCCTCTGTCGGCAGCGGCAAGCTCAGTTGGGAGCACGGGTGGTCGCACCTAAAGCGTCTACTCGCCAAACTCCGGG
>NW_025726203.1:1310000-1312500 GCF_021461395.2 Schistocerca americana | reverse complement strand
CAATGTAACCTATATTGCGCCGCAATGTAACCTATATTGCGCCGCAATGTAACCTATATTGCGCCGCAATGTAACCTATATTGCGCCGCAATGTAACCTATATTGCGCCGTAACCCAACACACGTTGGGCCTTAACCCAACACACGTTGGGCCTTAACCCAACACACGTTGGGCCTTAACCCAACACACGTTGGGCCTTAACCCAACACACGTTGGGCCTTAACCCAACACACGTTGGGCCTTAACCCAACACACGTTGGGCCTTAACCCAACACACGTTGGGCCTTAACCCAACACACGTTGGGCCTTAACCCAACACACGTTGGGCCTTAACCCAACACACGTTGGGCCTTAACCCAACACACGTTGGGCCTTAACCCAACACACGTTGGGCCTTAACCCAACACACGTTGGGCCTTAACCCAACACACGTTGGGCCTTAACCCAACACACGTTGGGCCTTAACCCAACACACGTTGGGCCTTAACCTGCTCTGTAATTGTCATACGACGCGTTAAATTAGTGTAGTGTTGCCTAACTGCAACCCCCGCAACATAGTTTGCTACTCGCACTGCCCGGTCCGCAGTGTATCGCTTCATGTTAAACACCTTGCAGCTATACACTGTAATGTGGATGGCAGCAGGACGTACATGCTCAATGCCCTTTGCAGTTGTTCATTGGCATTTGCAGTTGTTCATTGGCATTTGCAGTTGTTCATTGGCATTCGCATGGCGAAGCACTTAGCCTACGCTGTGGTACGGCCTGTGTCAACTGTCCGCTGATGTTGTACGTCCAAATCACACACTGTACTGCACATTGGTCCTCATGTACTGAATGATACATCGTGGTACATGTGACCGTACAACGACTGCGCCAACAACGGCGAACCATGCGGTCCAAATGTTGTGCACTCAGCTACGTGTCGTCTCCCTATAAGAGCTGGATTGCAGTGTGGTATGCCCTGGATGGCGATCAGCATGAGCCGTCTGTTGATGTAGTGGCGCGTGTTGTCAGACGTAGTCGTCTCTTCTCACACACCGTGATAGCATGGTGCACTGCGTTCCACATCTGCGACATGCGACAGAGGCCGGTTGACAGTCGTTCGCGCAATGGACATCGCATACGTACGGGGGCCACCTTCCACGTGTTCGCGAAGCGTGCACATGTTGTTGCGTGTATGTGGGCAGACATAGTGTGTCGTGACACCTGACACAGGCATGCAACAATCGTTGAATTTGCAAATGGCGATGGACGCCTACGTTTGCTGGTGACGTTACGCAAATGAACAACTGGTAAACCGTTGTGGTGCGGTTGTTCTCGCTAGAGGTGAATCAGTGATGGCGACGATCGGTTGAGCTACCAACCGGTTGTTCCAGCGATACCCACCATGCCCACGAACGTGAATGGCATCTGGGTGTGAAGCGATACGCGGCGGTGGCTGGGTGGGACCGTCCCCGGCCGGTGAGGGGGGGCCTCCCGGCGTGCTGGCCGCGCGGTGCGTGGGCGCACGCGCTACAGCCGGCTGGTGGGGGCGGCCAGTGGCAGGCGCGCCGGCCGACGGAGGCGGCAGGCGGCGCAGCTGCGCGCCGGCGCACCCTGCACGCGGCGCCGTGCGGCCAAAGTAGGTCCTCGCGGGCCCGGTGCGAAGCGCGGTGGACATCTGCAGTGTGCTGGTCCGATTGAGGACTGTGTGCGCTGAGGATGCGCCGCCGCCCGGCGCTCGGCGCCGCGACGCCGTCTGCTGCTCGGTCGCCTCTGCGGTTCTCGCAGGTGGTTTGTATCGCAGCTGTGCGGACGTGTTGGCGCGTGCGCTGTGCTGGGAGAGTTCGCTTCGGCACCCAAGTGGGGCTTTTGTCCTTCTGTGGCGCTGGCGTTGGAGCTGCCGGTCACCGTAGGTGGCGCGTGTTGTCTCCCGCCGGCAATGCCACGACAGCACGCTCCCGGGCCTCTGTCGGCAGCGGCAAGCTCAGTTGGGAGCACGGGTGGTCGCACCTAAAGCGTCTACTCGCCAAACTCCGGGCGATTGCGCCTCTCTCGAACCCGACCAAGTACTTAGGACGGCGCTGCGCGCCGCCGGGACCTGAGAGGGTTTCGAGGTGTATGGTGCAGGGGAGCTCAGCCTCCTCCTGTTTGCAGAATAATTGAGCGGACGCTTGCGTGTTCGCGTGGGCCCCCGGGACACACTCCCGGGCGGCCGGCTGCTCAGCTCTAGTTGACGCAGCTCCCTGGTTGATCCTGCCAGTAGTCATATGCTTGTCTCAAAGATTAAGCCATGCATGTCTCAGTACAAGCCGCATTAAGGTGAAACCGCGAATGGCTCATTAAATCAGTTATGGTTCCTTAGATCGTACCCACGTTACTTGGATAACTGTGGTAATTCTAGAGCTAATACATGCAAACAGAGTCCCGACCAGAGATGGAAGGGACGCTTTTATTAGATCAAAACCAATCGGTCGGCTCGTCCGGTCCGTTTGCCTTGGTGACTCTGAATAACTTTGGG
>NW_025726203.1:1295000-1300000 GCF_021461395.2 Schistocerca americana | reverse complement strand
ATTCCGATTACGGGGCCTCGGATGAGTCCCGTATCGTTATTTTTCGTCACTACCTCCCCGTGCCGGGAGTGGGTAATTTGCGCGCCTGCTGCCTTCCTTGGATGTGGTAGCCGTTTCTCAGGCTCCCTCTCCGGAATCGAACCCTGATTCCCCGTTACCCGTTACAACCATGGTAGGCGCAGAACCTACCATCGACAGTTGATAAGGCAGACATTTGAAAGATGCGTCGCCGGTACGAGGACCGTGCGATCAGCCCAAAGTTATTCAGAGTCACCAAGGCAAACGGACCGGACGAGCCGACCGATTGGTTTTGATCTAATAAAAGCGTCCCTTCCATCTCTGGTCGGGACTCTGTTTGCATGTATTAGCTCTAGAATTACCACAGTTATCCAAGTAACGTGGGTACGATCTAAGGAACCATAACTGATTTAATGAGCCATTCGCGGTTTCACCTTAATGCGGCTTGTACTGAGACATGCATGGCTTAATCTTTGAGACAAGCATATGACTACTGGCAGGATCAACCAGGGAGCTGCGTCAACTAGAGCTGAGCAGCCGGCCGCCCGGGAGTGTGTCCCGGGGGCCCACGCGAACACGCAAGCGTCCGCTCAATTATTCTGCAAACAGGAGGAGGCTGAGCTCCCCTGCACCATACACCTCGAAACCCTCTCAGGTCCCGGCGGCGCGCAGCGCCGTCCTAAGTACTTGGTCGGGTTCGAGAGAGGCGCAATCGCCCGGAGTTTGGCGAGTAGACGCTTTAGGTGCGACCACCCGTGCTCCCAACTGAGCTTGCCGCTGCCGACAGAGGCCCGGGAGCGTGCTGTCGTGGCATTGCCGGCGGGAGACAACACGCGCCACCTACGGTGACCGGCAGCTCCAACGCCAGCGCCACAGAAGGACAAAAGCCCCACTTGGGTGCCGAAGCGAACTCTCCCAGCACAGCGCACGCGCCAACACGTCCGCACAGCTGCGATACAAACCACCTGCGAGAACCGCAGAGGCGACCGAGCAGCAGACGGCGTCGCGGCGCCGAGCGCCGGGCGGCGGCGCATCCTCAGCGCACACAGTCCTCAATCGGACCAGCACACTGCAGATGTCCACCGCGCTTCGCACCGGGCCCGCGAGGACCTACTTTGGCCGCACGGCGCCGCGTGCAGGGTGCGCCGGCGCGCAGCTGCGCCGCCTGCCGCCTCCGTCGGCCGGCGCGCCTGCCACTGGCCGCCCCCACCAGCCGGCTGTAGCGCGTGCGCCCACGCACCGCGCGGCCAGCACGCCGGGAGGCCCCCCCTCACCGGCCGGGGACGGTCCCACCCAGCCACCGCCGCGTATCGCTTCACACCCAGATGCCATTCACGTTCGTGGGCATGGTGGGTATCGCTGGAACAACCGGTTGGTAGCTCAACCGATCGTCGCCATCACTGATTCACCTCTAGCGAGAACAACCGCACCACAACGGTTTACCAGTTGTTCATTTGCGTAACGTCACCAGCAAACGTAGGCGTCCATCGCCATTTGCAAATTCAACGATTGTTGCATGCCTGTGTCAGGTGTCACGACACACTATGTCTGCCCACATACACGCAACAACATGTGCACGCTTCGCGAACACGTGGAAGGTGGCCCCCGTACGTATGCGATGTCCATTGCGCGAACGACTGTCAACCGGCCTCTGTCGCATGTCGCAGATGTGGAACGCAGTGCACCATGCTATCACGGTGTGTGAGAAGAGACGACTACGTCTGACAACACGCGCCACTACATCAACAGACGGCTCATGCTGATCGCCATCCAGGGCATACCACACTGCAATCCAGCTCTTATAGGGAGACGACACGTAGCTGAGTGCACAACATTTGGACCGCATGGTTCGCCGTTGTTGGCGCAGTCGTTGTACGGTCACATGTACCACGATGTATCATTCAGTACATGAGGACCAATGTGCAGTACAGTGTGTGATTTGGACGTACAACATCAGCGGACAGTTGACACAGGCCGTACCACAGCGTAGGCTAAGTGCTTCGCCATGCGAATGCCAATGAACAACTGCAAATGCCAATGAACAACTGCAAAGGGCATTGAGCATGTACGTCCTGCTGCCATCCACATTACAGTGTATAGCTGCAAGGTGTTTAACATGAAGCGATACACTGCGGACCGGGCAGTGCGAGTAGCAAACTATGTTGCGGGGGTTGCAGTTAGGCAACACTACACTAATTTAACGCGTCGTATGACAATTACAGAGCAGGTTAAGGCCCAACATGTGTTGGGTTAAGGCCCAACGTGTGTTGGGTTAAGGCCCAACGTGTGTTGGGTTAAGGCCCAACGTGTGTTGGGTTAAGGCCCAACGTGTGTTGGGTTAAGGCCCAACGTGTGTTGGGTTAAGGCCCAACGTGTGTTGGGTTAAGGCCCAACGTGTGTTGGGTTAAGGCCCAACGTGTGTTGGGTTAAGGCCCAACGTGTGTTGGGTTAAGGCCCAACGTGTGTTGGGTTAAGGCCCAACGTGTGTTGGGTTACGGCGCAATATAGGTTACATTGCGGCGCAATATAGGTTACATTGCGGCGCAATATAGGTTACATTGCGGCGCAATATAGGTTACATTGCGGCGCAATATAGGTTACATTGCGGCGCAATATAGGTTACATTGCGGCGCAATATAGGTTACATTGCGGCGCAATATAGGTTACATTGCGGCGCAATATAGGTTACATTGAGGCGCAATATAGGTTACATTGAGGCGCAATATAGGTTACATTGAGGCGCAATATAGGTTACATTGAGGCGCAATATAGGTTACATTGAGGCGCAATATAGGTTACATTGAGGCGCAATATAGGTTACATTGAGGCGCAATATAGGTTACATTGAGGCGCAATATAGGTTACATTGAGGCGCAATATAGGTTAGGTTAAGGCGCAATATAGGTTAGGTTAAGGCGCAATATAGGTTAGGTTAAGGTACGACATAGGTTAGGTTAAGGTACGACATAGGTTAGGTTAAGGTACGACATAGGTTAGGTTACGGTACGACATAGGTTAGGTTACGGTACGACATAGGTTAGGTTACGGTACGACATAGGTTAGGTTACGGTACGACATAGGTTAGGTTACGGTACGACATAGGTTAGGTTACGGTACGACATAGGTTAGGTTACGGTACGACATAGGTTAGGTTACGGTACGACATAGGTTAGGTTACGGTACGACATAGGTTAGGTTACGGTACGACATAGGTTAGGTTACGGTACGACATAGGTTAGGTTACGGTACGACATAGGTTAGGTTACGGTACGACATAGGTTAGGTTACGGTACGACATAGGTTAGGTTACGGTACGACATAGGTTAGGTTACGGTACGACATAGGTTAGGTTACGGTACGACATAGGTTAGGTTACGGTACGACATAGGTTAGGTTACGGTACGACATAGGTTAGGTTACGGTACGACATAGGTTAGGTTACGGTACGACATAGGTTAGGTTACGGTACGACATAGGTTAGGTTACGGTACGACATAGGTTAGGTTACGGTACGATATAGGTTAGGTTACGGTACGATATAGGTTAGGTTACGGTACACATTGTTGTAAGGAAAGGTTTAATGGGGGGGGGGGGGCGGCCGGTTTGTTGATTGTGATTATAGTAAGTGGATGCCTGCGGCATCATCTGATTTGCCACGTCAGGATGCACCTTTGGCTCATGACAGGCGGCGCTCTCATTCCATACTTGTGGCAGACGTGTGTCTTTCATTCCTGCCATTGTTTGTGTGCTGTGAGAGGAGGCAGTATTGTGATGTTGGGTGCACCCCTGTGTAGGACATGTGTGGGTGTTGGTGGCTTGGCTGAGCAATGGTGGTTGTCGGGAGGGTGGGATATTCTGTTTTCTGAGTGGACCTCCCAGTCTGGTTATGACAGTGTGGATTGTCTAATGTGGCGGAGAGGATGCACTGGGTGTTGTTCCATGCTGGTGCTTACATATTGTCTGTGTGCGTGTTACAGGCAGAGAGTAGTGCGTGATAAGAGCGTGTGGCTGACGTGTGGTTGTGATTGTGAGCAGAGTCTTTCAGTATGTATACGGACAGTTGTATATATTATCTGTATTCTGATGGCTCTATCTATTACTAATCAGCGCCGTGTATACGTTTCATGTGGTTCCCGTCGACACTGTTGTATCTCTGTACATTAGTGACACGGCGAGCGCGCTATGTAGTTACTCGTCTCGGCAGCTTCCACCGGTGTATGGCAAATGATTATGAGCAATGAGTCTAGTCGTCAATACCGATAGTGTGACGTCACATGTCTGGGGTGGGGGACGCTGCGCCCTTCCGGTGGGTCATGGCCTAGCAAGACTCTCCCCACGCAGGGGGGCTTGGACTGTCATTAACTCTTCCGAGTAATATACTTGCCGTACGTTTTTGCGACTGCGAGTGCAACGCCCACCGGTGCCGACATGGATGGAGCGCCTCCTAGCTGACCGCTCAGAGAGCAACGCGATCGCGTCTCTAGCTCGTAACTGGTACAGCTCGCAGCTCATGTATAGGGACAGCGGGAATGTCGCATATTGGAGATAACTCTTCATGAAACGCAAGTTATAGGGGTGGATTGCACATTGCGACTGCGGGAAAAGTCCGCCGTTCATCCGCTGGAGTTGCGAGTTGGGCGGTTGGGGTGGGGCGCCGGTGGAGTGATTGCCGGTCGACGATTTCGTGCGGCAGAGGCGCTGGCGTTGGGGTGCTGTGGCCGACAGAGGACGCAGGCTTTGTGGGTGGGGTCGAAAGATGGGCACTGTGGGCCCATCGATGTCTCAGTCGGCTTGGCGTCTCATAGATGGCGGTATCGTCGTTGCAGGACGTCATGCCGCGGGAGACCTACAGATGGCGCTGTGTTTTGTGGTGCGCTCGACATGGCGGACGTAGTGTTGTCAGATTCGCATAGATGGAGGTATTGCATGTGGTTTCGCCGTATTTTCATAGATGGCGATACTGTTTTGCCGGCATGGTTGGC
>NW_025726203.1:1285000-1287500 GCF_021461395.2 Schistocerca americana | reverse complement strand
CAGGGAGCTGCGTCAACTAGAGCTGAGCAGCCGGCCGCCCGGGAGTGTGTCCCGGGGGCCCACGCGAACACGCAAGCGTCCGCTCAATTATTCTGCAAACAGGAGGAGGCTGAGCTCCCCTGCACCATACACCTCGAAACCCTCTCAGGTCCCGGCGGCGCGCAGCGCCGTCCTAAGTACTTGGTCGGGTTCGAGAGAGGCGCAATCGCCCGGAGTTTGGCGAGTAGACGCTTTAGGTGCGACCACCCGTGCTCCCAACTGAGCTTGCCGCTGCCGACAGAGGCCCGGGAGCGTGCTGTCGTGGCATTGCCGGCGGGAGACAACACGCGCCACCTACGGTGACCGGCAGCTCCAACGCCAGCGCCACAGAAGGACAAAAGCCCCACTTGGGTGCCGAAGCGAACTCTCCCAGCACAGCGCACGCGCCAACACGTCCGCACAGCTGCGATACAAACCACCTGCGAGAACCGCAGAGGCGACCGAGCAGCAGACGGCGTCGCGGCGCCGAGCGCCGGGCGGCGGCGCATCCTCAGCGCACACAGTCCTCAATCGGACCAGCACACTGCAGATGTCCACCGCGCTTCGCACCGGGCCCGCGAGGACCTACTTTGGCCGCACGGCGCCGCGTGCAGGGTGCGCCGGCGCGCAGCTGCGCCGCCTGCCGCCTCCGTCGGCCGGCGCGCCTGCCACTGGCCGCCCCCACCAGCCGGCTGTAGCGCGTGCGCCCACGCACCGCGCGGCCAGCACGCCGGGAGGCCCCCCCTCACCGGCCGGGGACGGTCCCACCCAGCCACCGCCGCGTATCGCTTCACACCCAGATGCCATTCACGTTCATGGGCATGGTGGGTATCGCTGGAACAACCGGTTGGTAGCTCAACCGATCGTCGCCATCACTGATTCACCTCTAGCGAGAACAACCGCACCACAACGGTTTACCAGTTGTTCATTTGCGTAACGTCACCAGCAAACGTAGGCGTCCATCGCCATTTGCAAATTCAACGATTGTTGCATGCCTGTGTCAGGTGTCACGACACACTATGTCTGCCCACATACACGCAACAACATGTGCACGCTTCGCGAACACGTGGAAGGTGGCCCCCGTACGTATGCGATGTCCATTGCGCGAACGACTGTCAACCGGCCTCTGTCGCATGTCGCAGATGTGGAACGCAGTGCACCATGCTATCACGGTGTGTGAGAAGAGACGACTACGTCTGACAACACGCGCCACTACATCAACAGACGGCTCATGCTGATCGCCATCCAGGGCATACCACACTGCAATCCAGCTCTTATAGGGAGACGACACGTAGCTGAGTGCACAACATTTGGACCGCATGGTTCGCCGTTGTTGGCGCAGTCGTTGTACGGTCACATGTACCACGATGTATCATTCAGTACATGAGGACCAATGTGCAGTACAGTGTGTGATTTGGACGTACAACATCAGCGGACAGTTGACACAGGCCGTACCACAGCGTAGGCTAAGTGCTTCGCCATGCGAATGCCAATGAACAACTGCAAATGCCAATGAACAACTGCAAATGCCAATGAACAACTGCAAAGGGCATTGAGCATGTACGTCCTGCTGCCATCCACATTACAGTGTATAGCTGCAAGGTGTTTAACATGAAGCGATACACTGCGGACCGGGCAGTGCGAGTAGCAAACTATGTTGCGGGGGTTGCAGTTAGGCAACACTACACTAATTTAACGCGTCGTATGACAATTACAGAGCAGGTTAAGGCCCAACATGTGTTGGGTTAAGGCCCAACGTGTGTTGGGTTAAGGCCCAACGTGTGTTGGGTTAAGGCCCAACGTGTGTTGGGTTAAGGCCCAACGTGTGTTGGGTTAAGGCCCAACGTGTGTTGGGTTAAGGCCCAACGTGTGTTGGGTTAAGGCCCAACGTGTGTTGGGTTAAGGCCCAACGTGTGTTGGGTTAAGGCCCAACGTGTGTTGGGTTAAGGCCCAACGTGTGTTGGGTTAAGGCCCAACGTGTGTTGGGTTAAGGCCCAACGTGTGTTGGGTTAAGGCCGAACGTGTGTTGGGTTAAGGCCCAACGTGTGTTGGGTTACGGCGCAATATAGGTTACATTGCGGCGCAATATAGGTTACATTGCGGCGCAATATAGGTTACATTGCGGCGCAATATAGGTTACATTGCGGCGCAATATAGGTTACATTGCGGCGCAATATAGGTTACATTGCGGCGCAATATAGGTTACATTGAGGCGCAATATAGGTTACATTGAGGCGCAATATAGGTTACATTGAGGCGCAATGTAGGTTACATTGAGGCGCAATATAGGTTACATTGAGGCGCAATATAGGTTACATTGAGGCGCAATATAGGTTACATTGAGGCGCAATATAGGTTACATTGAGGCGCAATATAGGTTACATTGAGGCGCAATATAGGTTACATTGAGGCGCAATATAGGTTACATTGAGGCGCAATATAGGTTACATTGAGGCGCAATATAGGTTAGGTTAAGGCGCAA
>NW_025726203.1:1272500-1275000 GCF_021461395.2 Schistocerca americana | reverse complement strand
ATTTGCGCGCCTGCTGCCTTCCTTGGATGTGGTAGCCGTTTCTCAGGCTCCCTCTCCGGAATCGAACCCTGATTCCCCGTTACCCGTTACAACCATGGTAGGCGCAGAACCTACCATCGACAGTTGATAAGGCAGACATTTGAAAGATGCGTCGCCGGTACGAGGACCGTGCGATCAGCCCAAAGTTATTCAGAGTCACCAAGGCAAACGGACCGGACGAGCCGACCGATTGGTTTTGATCTAATAAAAGCGTCCCTTCCATCTCTGGTCGGGACTCTGTTTGCATGTATTAGCTCTAGAATTACCACAGTTATCCAAGTAACGTGGGTACGATCTAAGGAACCATAACTGATTTAATGAGCCATTCGCGGTTTCACCTTAATGCGGCTTGTACTGAGACATGCATGGCTTAATCTTTGAGACAAGCATATGACTACTGGCAGGATCAACCAGGGAGCTGCGTCAACTAGAGCTGAGCAGCCGGCCGCCCGGGAGTGTGTCCCGGGGGCCCACGCGAACACGCAAGCGTCCGCTCAATTATTCTGCAAACAGGAGGAGGCTGAGCTCCCCTGCACCATACACCTCGAAACCCTCTCAGGTCCCGGCGGCGCGCAGCGCCGTCCTAAGTACTTGGTCGGGTTCGAGATAGGCGCAATCGCCCGGAGTTTGGCGAGTAGACGCTTTAGGTGCGACCACCCGTGCTCCCAACTGAGCTTGCCGCTGCCGACAGAGGCCCGGGAGCGTGCTGTCGTGGCATTGCCGGCGGGAGACAACACGCGCCACCTACGGTGACCGGCAGCTCCAACGCCAGCGCCACAGAAGGACAAAAGCCCCACTTGGGTGCCGAAGCGAACTCTCCCAGCACAGCGCACGCGCCAACACGTCCGCACAGCTGCGATACAAACCACCTGCGAGAACCGCAGAGGCGACCGAGCAGCAGACGGCGTCGCGGCGCCGAGCGCCGGGCGGCGGCGCATCCTCAGCGCACACAGTCCTCAATCGGACCAGCACACTGCAGATGTCCACCGCGCTTCGCACCGGGCCCGCGAGGACCTACTTTGGCCGCACGGCGCCGCGTGCAGGGTGCGCCGGCGCGCAGCTGCGCCGCCTGCCGCCTCCGTCGGCCGGCGCGCCTGCCACTGGCCGCCCCCACCAGCCGGCTGTAGCGCGTGCGCCCACGCACCGCGCGGCCAGCACGCCGGGAGGCCCCCCCTCACCGGCCGGGGACGGTCCCACCCAGCCACCGCCGCGTATCGCTTCACACCCAGATGCCATTCACGTTCGTGGGCATGGTGGGTATCGCTGGAACAACCGGTTGGTAGCTCAACCGATCGTCGCCATCACTGATTCACCTCTAGCGAGAACAACCGCACCACAACGGTTTACCAGTTGTTCATTTGCGTAACGTCACCAGCAAACGTAGGCGTCCATCGCCATTTGCAAATTCAACGATTGTTGCATGCCTGTGTCAGGTGTCACGACACACTATGTCTGCCCACATACACGCAACAACATGTGCACGCTTCGCGAACACGTGGAAGGTGGCCCCCGTACGTATGCGATGTCCATTGCGCGAACGACTGTCAACCGGCCTCTGTCGCATGTCGCAGATGTGGAACGCAGTGCACCATGCTATCACGGTGTGTGAGAAGAGACGACTACGTCTGACAACACGCGCCACTACATCAACAGACGGCTCATGCTGATCGCCATCCAGGGCATACCACACTGCAATCCAGCTCTTATAGGGAGACGACACGTAGCTGAGTGCACAACATTTGGACCGCATGGTTCGCCGTTGTTGGCGCAGTCGTTGTACGGTCACATGTACCACGATGTATCATTCAGTACATGAGGACCAATGTGCAGTACAGTGTGTGATTTGGACGTACAACATCAGCGGACAGTTGACACAGGCCGTACCACAGCGTAGGCTAAGTGCTTCGCCATGCGAATGCCAATGAACAACTGCAAATGCCAATGAACAACTGCAAATGCCAATGAACAACTGCAAAGGGCATTGAGCATGTACGTCCTGCTGCCATCCACATTACAGTGTATAGCTGCAAGGTGTTTAACATGAAGCGATACACTGCGGACCGGGCAGTGCGAGTAGCAAACTATGTTGCGGGGGTTGCAGTTAGGCAACACTACACTAATTTAACGCGTCGTATGACAATTACAGAGCAGGTTAAGGCCCAACATGTGTTGGGTTAAGGCCCAACGTGTGTTGGGTTAAGGCCCAACGTGTGTTGGGTTAAGGCCCAACGTGTGTTGGGTTAAGGCCCAACGTGTGTTGGGTTAAGGCCCAACGTGTGTTGGGTTAAGGCCCAACGTGTGTTGGGTTAAGGCCCAACGTGTGTTGGGTTAAGGCCCAACGTGTGTTGGGTTAAGGCCCAACGTGTGTTGGGTTAAGGCCCAACGTGTGTTGGGTTAAGGCCCAACGTGTGTTGGGTTAAGGCCCAACGTGTGTTGGGTTAAGGCCCAACGTGTGTTGGGT
>NW_025726203.1:1265000-1267500 GCF_021461395.2 Schistocerca americana | reverse complement strand
GCGGATGCCCTCAGGTGTTCGGAGGTGGGGCTCCACAGAGACATTGAAGCCCCTCTGCGCGAGTCCACGGGCGACATAACGCACTACAGCGTCATGGCGCTTGACCCGGGACCCGTGCGTCCTAAAGCAAGCCTGAAGTACGTGGTTGGCGGTCTCCACGGCCTGGCACCCCGCGCGGCATCTGGTGTCCGCCTCCCGCCCGCGACTGCGCCGTGCCTTCGTAGGGAAGGCGTTGATGCGGGCGCGGAGGGCGTCGATGTATTCACGCCCAGATAGCAGGCGACTGGTGTCGGCGACCCACTGATGTTGGCCACTGACGGCGGCAGAAGATGACAGTGCCGCACCGTCAATGGCGATGTGTAGGCGCGCCGCCCACATTTCCCCAACCTGCGTTGACGATTTGAGGAGGTGGCCCTCCCACATTAGGTGGCGCTCCAGCACCTCGATCTCACGCTGTACCTCATCCATGCCTACACCGTCGCAGGCTGGCCCTATCTTCTTCAGCGCCAGGAGACGGGACCGACGGAGGGTCGGACCCATCCATCGGCAAGATGGAATGCCGAGGCCCCCCTGGGCAACAGGAGCGTGGAAGTATCCCAGGGGGGTGTCCGCCGGAAGGCGGAACCATCTCCTGACGGCGGCCCGGATGGTAACGTCGGCCGACTTCAATGCACCCACCCGGGTGCGGCTGAGGGCCAGCCCGTGGTACAGGCCAGGGAGAAGTACGTTGGTGAGAGCGTGGAGGCGCTGTTGCGGCTTCAGCGGAGCTCGGGAGATGACGTCAAGCTGCTCCACCAGGTGGCTACGTGGATTGAAGACACAGCGACCCGCCGTGGAAAATTGCAGCCCCAGGTACCGGAAGGTTTCACCCACACGCAGGGCAGGCATGGTGGTATTGCCTGCTGTGAAGGTGACATTGCTGTCCACCTTCACCTTCTTCTCGCGCCCTGACGCGACTAAGGCGAGGGTGAAACACTTCCGGGCGTTGATCTGCAGCCCCAGGTGGGCGAGGGCTGCGGTAGCTGCGTCGATGAGGGACTGCAAGCCCCTCGGGGTCGCTGCAAACAGCAAGACGTCATCTGCAAAGGCCGCAGCGTTGACTCTGCGACCGAGGATCCGAGCTCCGATGTGGGAGGGCAGTTGGCCTAAAACGTAGTCCACCGCAAAGTTGAACAGGAGGGGGGAGAGGGGATCGCCCTGGCGAACGCCCCGTGCTGGCTGCACAGACACGCCCACGCCGGCGCCGTCCGCTATCACTGTCGTGCTGCCCTCGTAGCACCGCTCGACATACTCGACAAAGCAATCCGGCAGGCCATGCGCCTTCAGCACGGGGCGAAGGGCAGCATGATCTACCGAATCGAATGCCTTAGATACGTCGATCGATGCCACAAAGACAGAGCGGCAGGAGCGAACTGCGTCGGTGAGAGCAGTGTCCAAGATGAAGGTATTTTCCAACATCCCATCCCGAGGGATGAATGCCCGCTGACGTTCGTCCACAGCACAAGCGCGCATCAGGCGTGACGCGAGAGAGTCATAGTTACTCCCGCCGTTTACCCGCGCTTGCTTGAATTTCTTCACGTTGACATTCAGAGCACTGGGCAGAAATCACATTGCGTCAACACCCGCTAGGGCCATCGCAATGCTTTGTTTTAATTAGACAGTCGGAATCCCCCAGTCCGTGCCAGTTCTGAGTTGATCGTTGAATGGCGGCCGAAGAGAATCCGCGCACCCGCGCGCCCCCGGAGGAGCACGCTAAGGCGGACGCGGCCTCGCAGCAAGGAAGATCCGTGGGAGGCCAAGGCACGGGACCGAGCTCGGATCCTGCACGCAGGTTGAAGCACCGGGGCGCGAACGCCGCGCAGGCGCGCGCATCCTGCACCGCCGGCCAGCACGAGGCCAACCAACGGCGAGAGCAGACCACGCCCGCGCTAAACGCCCGCACTTACCGGCACCCCTACGGCACTCACCTCGCCCAGGCCCGGCACGTTAGCGCTGACCCACTTCCCGACCAAGCCCGACACGCCCCGATCCTCAGAGCCAATCCTTATCCCGAAGTTACGGATCCAATTTGCCGACTTCCCTTACCTACATTATTCTATCGACTAGAGGCTCTTCACCTTGGAGACCTGCTGCGGATATGGGTACGAACCGGCGCGACACCTCCACGTGGCCCTCTCCCGGATTTTCAAGGTCCGAGGGGAAGATCGGGACACCGCCGCAACTGCGGTGCTCTTCGCGTTCCAAACCCTATCTCCCTGCTAGAGGATTCCAGGGAACTCGAACGCTCATGCAGAAAAGAAAACTCTTCCCCGATCTCCCGACGGCGTCTCCGGGTCCTTTTGGGTTACCCCGACGAGCATCTCTAAAAGAGGGGCCCGACTTGTATCGGTTCCGCTGCCGGGTTCCGGAATAGGAACCGGATTCCCTTTCGCCCAACGGGGGCCAGCACAAAGTGCATCATGCTATGACGGCCCCCATCAACATCGGATTTCTCCTAGGG
>NW_025726203.1:1257500-1260000 GCF_021461395.2 Schistocerca americana | reverse complement strand
CGCGGCGCCGAGCGCCGGGCGGCGGCGCATCCTCAGCGCACACAGTCCTCAATCGGACCAGCACACTGCAGATGTCCACCGCGCTTCGCACCGGGCCCGCGAGGACCTACTTTGGCCGCACGGCGCCGCGTGCAGGGTGCGCCGGCGCGCAGCTGCGCCGCCTGCCGCCTCCGTCGGCCGGCGCGCCTGCCACTGGCCGCCCCCACCAGCCGGCTGTAGCGCGTGCGCCCACGCACCGCGCGGCCAGCACGCCGGGAGGCCCCCCCTCACCGGCCGGGGACGGTCCCACCCAGCCACCGCCGCGTATCGCTTCACACCCAGATGCCATTCACGTTCGTGGGCATGGTGGGTATCGCTGGAACAACCGGTTGGTAGCTCAACCGATCGTCGCCATCACTGATTCACCTCTAGCGAGAACAACCGCACCACAACGGTTTACCAGTTGTTCATTTGCGTAACGTCACCAGCAAACGTAGGCGTCCATCGCCATTTGCAAATTCAACGATTGTTGCATGCCTGTGTCAGGTGTCACGACACACTATGTCTGCCCACATACACGCAACAACATGTGCACGCTTCGCGAACACGTGGAAGGTGGCCCCCGTACGTATGCGATGTCCATTGCGCGAACGACTGTCAACCGGCCTCTGTCGCATGTCGCAGATGTGGAACGCAGTGCACCATGCTATCACGGTGTGTGAGAAGAGACGACTACGTCTGACAACACGCGCCACTACATCAACAGACGGCTCATGCTGATCGCCATCCAGGGCATACCACACTGCAATCCAGCTCTTATAGGGAGACGACACGTAGCTGAGTGCACAACATTTGGACCGCATGGTTCGCCGTTGTTGGCGCAGTCGTTGTACGGTCACATGTACCACGATGTATCATTCAGTACATGAGGACCAATGTGCAGTACAGTGTGTGATTTGGACGTACAACATCAGCGGACAGTTGACACAGGCCGTACCACAGCGTAGGCTAAGTGCTTCGCCATGCGAATGCCAATGAACAACTGCAAATGCCAATGAACAACTGCAAATGCCAATGAACAACTGCAAAGGGCATTGAGCATGTACGTCCTGCTGCCATCCACATTACAGTGTATAGCTGCAAGGTGTTTAACATGAAGCGATACACTGCGGACCGGGCAGTGCGAGTAGCAAACTATGTTGCGGGGGTTGCAGTTAGGCAACACTACACTAATTTAACGCGTCGTATGACAATTACAGAGCAGGTTAAGGCCCAACATGTGTTGGGTTAAGGCCCAACGTGTGTTGGGTTAAGGCCCAACGTGTGTTGGGTTAAGGCCCAACGTGTGTTGGGTTAAGGCCCAACGTGTGTTGGGTTAAGGCCCAACGTGTGTTGGGTTAAGGCCCAACGTGTGTTGGGTTAAGGCCCAACGTGTGTTGGGTTAAGGCCCAACGTGTGTTGGGTTAAGGCCCAACGTGTGTTGGGTTAAGGCCCAACGTGTGTTGGGTTAAGGCCCAACGTGTGTTGGGTTAAGGCCCAACGTGTGTTGGGTTAAGGCCCAACGTGTGTTGGGTTACGGCGCAATATAGGTTACATTGCGGCGCAATATAGGTTACATTGCGGCGCAATATAGGTTACATTGCGGCGCAATATAGGTTACATTGCGGCGCAATATAGGTTACATTGCGGCGCAATATAGGTTACATTGAGGCGCAATATAGGTTACATTGAGGCGCAATATAGGTTACATTGAGGCGCAATATAGGTTACATTGAGGCGCAATATAGGTTACATTGAGGCGCAATATAGGTTACATTGAGGCGCAATATAGGTTACATTGAGGCGCAATATAGGTTACATTGAGGCGCAATATAGGTTACATTGAGGCGCAATATAGGTTACATTGAGGCGCAATATAGGTTACATTGAGGCGCAATATAGGTTACATTGAGGCGCAATATAGGTTAGGTTAAGGCGCAATATAGGTTAGGTTAAGGTACGACATAGGTTAGGTTAAGGTACGACATAGGTTAGGTTAAGGTACGACATAGGTTAGGTTAAGGTACGACATAGGTTAGGTTAAGGTACGACATAGGTTAGGTTACGGTACGACATAGGTTAGGTTCCGGTACGACATAGGTTAGGTTACGGTACGACATAGGTTAGGTTACGGTACGACATAGGTTAGGTTACGGTACGACATAGGTTAGGTTACGGTACGACATAGGTTAGGTTACGGTACGACATAGGTTAGGTTACGGTACGACATAGGTTAGGTTACGGTACGACATAGGTTAGGTTACGGTACGACATAGGTTAGGTTACGGTACGACATAGGTTAGGTTACGGTACGACATAGGTTAGGTTACGGTACGACATAGGTTAGGTTACGGTACGACATAGGTTAGGTTACGGTACGACATAGGTTAGGTTACGGTACGACATAGGTTAGGTTACGGTACGACATAGGTTAGGTGACGGTACGACATAGGTTAGGTTACGGTACGACATAGGTTAGGTT
>NW_025726203.1:1250000-1252500 GCF_021461395.2 Schistocerca americana | reverse complement strand
GTGGCTACGTGGATTGAAGACACAGCGACCCGCCGTGGAAAATTGCAGCCCCAGGTACCGGAAGGTTTCACCCACACGCAGGGCAGGCATGGTGGTATTGCCTGCTGTGAAGGTGACATTGCTGTCCACCTTCACCTTCTTCTCGCGCCCTGACGCGACTAAGGCGAGGGTGAAACACTTCCGGGCGTTGATCTGCAGCCCCAGGTGGGCGAGGGCTGCGGTAGCTGCGTCGATGAGGGACTGCAAGCCCCTCGGGGTCGCTGCAAACAGCAAGACGTCATCTGCAAAGGCCGCAGCGTTGACTCTGCGACCGAGGATCCGAGCTCCGATGTGGGAGGGCAGTTGGCCTAAAACGTAGTCCACCGCAAAGTTGAACAGGAGGGGGGAGAGGGGATCGCCCTGGCGAACGCCCCGTGCTGGCTGCACAGACACGCCCACGCCGGCGCCGTCCGCTATCACTGTCGTGCTGCCCTCGTAGCACCGCTCGACATACTCGACAAAGCAATCCGGCAGGCCATGCGCCTTCAGCACGGGCCGAAGGGCAGCATGATCTACCGAATCGAATGCCTTAGATACGTCGATCGATGCCACAAAGACAGAGCGGCAGGAGCGAACTGCGTCGGTGAGAGCAGTGTCCAAGATGAAGGTATTTTCCAACATCCCATCCCGAGGGATGAATGCCCGCTGACGTTCGTCCACAGCACATGCGCGCATCAGGCGTGACGCGAGAACCTTGTGAAAGGTCCGCGCCAACACCGAGCAGACCGTAATGGGGCGAAAGTCAGCGGGGGATGTTGGTGCAGCCGTTTTCGGGAGAAGGGACGTCCGCGCGCGAAGCAGGCGTTCCGGAAGGGCGCGGGCCAGAAGGAAGAGATTCATCACTTTCACCAGGACTTCGTGCGGCAGGCGCCGCAACTCCGCTGGGGTAAGGCCGTCCGGCCCGGCTGCTGATCCCCTGGGCGGCAACGCGGCGGCGACCTCCTCATGTGTGACCGGCCCCCATATGCACTCGAGAGCGACAGGCTCTGAGTGCGGGAGGAGGCGGTCACGAATGAAGCCCGCGGTGGAGATGGGCTTCTTGGTGAAGAGGTCCGCCCAGAAGTCCAGCAGACCAGGGATGGCAGGTGGCGGCTGGAGCAGGGTGCCATCCAAGAGGCCGCGCACGCAACGTGCACGCGACCGTCGGAAGGCATCCTGCGTTCTCGCGTACTCCCAGCGGCGCCGCTTGCGCTTCTGCGTCGGCGGCGCGGCAGGCGGCCGCTTCGATGGTTGGCGCGGCCGCTGTGTCCTGGTGATCGATCTCTCCCCTCTGGACCCGACCGACGCAAGGGCATCCGGGAGCATGCCCAGGATGACATCGGGCGGCGTGCCCCGCCCCAGACCTATGACACGATCCAGGGCAGAGAAACGCTGGGCGGAAGCGGGTAGCCCCGCCAGATGCTCCCAGATGGCGGCGTCAGTCGGCCCCTCCGGCGGCGGCCCGGTGGTGTCGGCCGCGAAGTCCTCGGCTGCGTCGACGGGCGGCGCAGCGGCCTCGCCCGCGTCAGGCAGCGGGCTCGCTGCTCCCCGGCGGGACGCCGGCTCTTCCCCCCGACCGATCTCAAGCGCCTCCATGAATTGGCGGACAAGCTGCTTGTGGGCAGCTTGCCGCCGTCGGCACTTGATTGCCTCGAGCGTTCGGTCGGGGAACATCCTGATGAGTTCTTGATTGACGAAGAAGAACCGGGCGTCCCTCTCAAGGAACAGTTCGGCCTCCGCCTTGGCGAGCGACAGGACTTCTTCCTCCGTCCACCTCGCGCGATGCCTCTCCGTGACGATCTCCGCGTTGGCGGCCGCAAGATGTTGGCGGCGGCGATGGACCCCGAGACCGTTCTTGGTTGTAAAGCTGCGGTGGCACTCACTACAGGTATACATAGCTGCAAAAGTTACAAGATTTTCGGCACGGCCGGTTGGCCGGCTAGGTGCTGGGGGAGTTGGGGTGGCACCTTCAGCGGAAGGGCCACCACTTATTCTCTGCTTACTGCCCCCAACTAAAAAAAGGGATAGTGCGAGGGGGGGCTGGTAACCCCCCCAAGCCCCTGGTGCGGTCTTCCACTCTGCGAAATCAGCGGGCCCACGAGAAGGGGAGAAGACCGCAGGAGAGGAGAGGCTAAGAGGGCTAGGCCCATGTATTGCGCATCACTCTCCCTGTAACTATAACCCAAGGAAGGCACCTCGCAGCAGCAGCACGACTACATCAAGACCGCACTTCGAGAAGCCAAGTCCGGATGCAGCCACACCGCTGCCACTTGGCCACCTTAAGAGAGTCATAGTTACTCCCGCCGTTTACCCGCGCTTGCTTGAATTTCTTCACGTTGACATTCAGGGCACTGGGCAGAAATCACATTGCGTCAACACCCGCTAGGGCCATCGCAATGCTTTGTTTTAATTAGACAGTCGGATTCCCCCAGTCCGTGCCAGTTCTGAGTTGATCGTTGAATGGCGGCCGAAGAGAATCCGC
>NW_025726203.1:1242500-1245000 GCF_021461395.2 Schistocerca americana | reverse complement strand
GATCAGCCCAAAGTTATTCAGAGTCACCAAGGCAAACGGACCGGACGAGCCGACCGATTGGTTTTGATCTAATAAAAGCGTCCCTTCCATCTCTGGTCGGGACTCTGTTTGCATGTATTAGCTCTAGAATTACCACAGTTATCCAAGTAACGTGGGTACGATCTAAGGAACCATAACTGATTTAATGAGCCATTCGCGGTTTCACCTTAATGCGGCTTGTACTGAGACATGCATGGCTTAATCTTTGAGACAAGCATATGACTACTGGCAGGATCAACCAGGGAGCTGCGTCAACTAGAGCTGAGCAGCCGCCCGCCCGGGAGTGTGTCCCGGGGGCCCACGCGAACACGCAAGCGTCCGCTCAATTATTCTGCAAACAGGAGGAGGCTGAGCTCCCCTGCACCATACACCTCGAAACCCTCTCAGGTCCCGGCGGCGCGCAGCGCCGTCCTAAGTACTTGGTCGGGTTCGAGAGAGGCGCAATCGCCCGGAGTTTGGCGAGTAGACGCTTTAGGTGCGACCACCCGTGCTCCCAACTGAGCTTGCCGCTGCCGACAGAGGCCCGGGAGCGTGCTGTCGTGGCATTGCCGGCGGGAGACAACACGCGCCACCTACGGTGACCGGCAGCTCCAACGCCAGCGCCACAGAAGGACAAAAGCCCCACTTGGGTGCCGAAGCGAACTCTCCCAGCACAGCGCACGCGCCAACACGTCCGCACAGCTGCGATACAAACCACCTGCGAGAACCGCAGAGGCGACCGAGCAGCAGACGGCGTCGCGGCGCCGAGCGCCGGGCGGCGGCGCATCCTCAGCGCACACAGTCCTCAATCGGACCAGCACACTGCAGATGTCCACCGCGCTTCGCACCGGGCCCGCGAGGACCTACTTTGGCCGCACGGCGCCGCGTGCAGGGTGCGCCGGCGCGCAGCTGCGCCGCCTGCCGCCTCCGTCGGCCGGCGCGCCTGCCACTGGCCGCCCCCACCAGCCGGCTGTAGCGCGTGCGCCCACGCACCGCGCGGCCAGCACGCCGGGAGGCCCCCCCTCACCGGCCGGGGACGGTCCCACCCAGCCACCGCCGCGTATCGCTTCACACCCAGATGCCATTCACGTTCGTGGGCATGGTGGGTATCGCTGGAACAACCGGTTGGTAGCTCAACCGATCGTCGCCATCACTGATTCACCTCTAGCGAGAACAACCGCACCACAACGGTTTACCAGTTGTTCATTTGCGTAACGTCACCAGCAAACGTAGGCGTCCATCGCCATTTGCAAATTCAACGATTGTTGCATGCCTGTGTCAGGTGTCACGACACACTATGTCTGCCCACATACACGCAACAACATGTGCACGCTTCGCGAACACGTGGAAGGTGGCCCCCGTACGTATGCGATGTCCATTGCGCGAACGACTGTCAACCGGCCTCTGTCGCATGTCGCAGATGTGGAACGCAGTGCACCATGCTATCACGGTGTGTGAGAAGAGACGACTACGTCTGACAACACGCGCCACTACATCAACAGACGGCTCATGCTGATCGCCATCCAGGGCATACCACACTGCAATCCAGCTCTTATAGGGAGACGACACGTAGCTGAGTGCACAACATTTGGACCGCATGGTTCGCCGTTGTTGGCGCAGTCGTTGTACGGTCACATGTACCACGATGTATCATTCAGTACATGAGGACCAATGTGCAGTACAGTGTGTGATTTGGACGTACAACATCAGCGGACAGTTGACACAGGCCGTACCACAGCGTAGGCTAAGTGCTTCGCCATGCGAATGCCAATGAACAACTGCAAATGCCAATGAACAACTGCAAATGCCAATGAACAACTGCAAAGGGCATTGAGCATGTACGTCCTGCTGCCATCCACATTACAGTGTATAGCTGCAAGGTGTTTAACATGAAGCGATACACTGCGGACCGGGCAGTGCGAGTAGCAAACTATGTTGCGGGGGTTGCAGTTAGGCAACACTACACTAATTTAACGCGTCGTATGACAATTACAGAGCAGGTTAAGGCCCAACATGTGTTGGGTTAAGGCCCAACGTGTGTTGGGTTAAGGCCCAACGTGTGTTGGGTTAAGGCCCAACGTGTGTTGGGTTAAGGCCCAACGTGTGTTGGGTTAAGGCCCAACGTGTGTTGGGTTAAGGCCCAACGTGTGTTGGGTTAAGGCCCAACGTGTGTTGGGTTAAGGCCCAACGTGTGTTGGGTTAAGGCCCAACGTGTGTTGGGTTAAGGCCCAACGTGTGTTGGGTTAAGGCCCAACGTGTGTTGGGTTAAGGCCCAACGTGTGTTGGGTTAAGGCCCAACGTGTGTTGGGTTAAGGCCCAACGTGTGTTGGGTTAAGGCCCAACGTGTGTTGGGTTACGGCGCAATATAGGTTACATTGCGGCGCAATATAGGTTACATTGCGGCGCAATATAGGTTACATTGCGGCGCAATATAGGTTACATTGCGGCGCAATATAGGTTACATTGCGGCGCAATATAGGTT
>NW_025726203.1:1232500-1237500 GCF_021461395.2 Schistocerca americana | reverse complement strand
TGCGGATTCCCTCAGGTGTGCGGAGGTGGGGCTCCACAGAGACGTTGAAGCCCCTCTGCGCGAGTCCACGGGCGACATAGCGCACGATCGCGTCATGCCGCTTAACCCGGGACCCGTGCGTCCTGAAGCAAGCCTGTAACACGTGGTTGGCGGTCTCTACGGCCTGGCAGCCCGCGCGGCATCTGGTGTCCGCCTCCCGCCCGCGACTGCGCCGTGCCTTCGTGGGGAAGGCGTTGATGCGGGCGCGGAGAGCGTCGATGAAGTTACGCCCAGATAGCAGGCGACTGGTGTCAGCGACCCACTGGTGTTGCCCCTTGACGGCGGCGGAAGATGACAGCGCCGCACCGTCAAAGGCAACGTGCAGGCGCGCGGCCCACATCTCTCCAACCTGCGTCGACGATTTGAGGAGGTGGCCCTCCCACATAAGATGCCGCTCCAGCGCCTCAATCTCACGCTGCACCTCGTCCCGGCCTGCACCGTCGGCGGCTGGCCCAATCCTCTTCAGCGCCAGGAGACGGGACCGGCGAAGTGTTGGCCCCATCCATCGGCATGATGGGATGCCGAGGCCTCCCTGGGCTACAGGAGCGTGGAAGTAGCCCAGGGGGGTGTCCGCCGGAAGGCGGAACCATCTCCTGACGGCGGCACGGATGGTCACATCTGCCGCTTTCAACGCACCCACTCGGGTGCGGCTGAGGGCCAGCCCATGGTACAGGCCAGGCAGAAGTACGGTGGTGAGGGCGTGGAGGCGCTGTTGCGGCTTGAGCGGAGCTCGGGAGATGACGTCCAGCTGCTCCACCAGGTGGCGTCGTGGGTTGAAAACGCAGCGACCAGCGGTGGAGAATTGCAGTCCCAAGTACCGGAAGGTTTCACCCACACGTAGGGCGGGCACGGTGGCGTTGCCCGCTTTGAAGGTAACGTCGGCGTCGACCTTCACCTTCTTGTCGCGCCCAGACGCGACTAAGGCGAGGGTGAAACACTTCCGGGCGTTGATCTGCAGCCCCAGATGGGCGAGGGCTGCGACGGCTGCGTCGATGAGGGACTGCAATCCCCTCGCGGTCGATGCAAAAAGCAGGACGTCATCTGCGAAGGCCGCAGCGTTAACTCTGCGACCAAGGATCCGAGCTCCGATGTGGGAGGGAAGTTGACTCAAAACATAGTCCACCGCAAAATTGAAAAGGAGGGGGGAGAGGGGGTCACCCTGACGCACACCCCTAGCCGGCTGCAGGGGCACGCCCACGTCGGCGCCGCCCGCTATCACCGTCGTGCTACCCTCGTAACACCTTTCGACGTACTCAATAAAGCAATCCGGCAGGCCATGAGCCCTCAGCACGGGGCGGAGGGCGGCATGGTCCACCGAATCGAACGCTTTAGAGACGTCGATCGATGCCACAAAAACAGAGCGACAGGAGCGGACTGCGTCGGTGAGAGCAGTGTCCAAGATGAAGGTGTTTTCCAACATCCCATCCCGGGGGATGAATGCCCGCTGACGTTCGTCCACAGCACATGCACGCATCAGGCGTGACGCGAGAACCTTGTGAAAGGTCCGCGCCAACACCGAGCAGACCGTAATGGGGCGAAAGTCAGCGGGGGATGTTGGTGCAGCCGTTTTGGGGAGAAGTGACGTCCGGGCGCGAAGCAGACGCTCGGGGAGGGCGCGGGCCAGGAGGAAGAGGTTCAAGAGTTTCACCAGGACTTCATGCGGCAGGCGCCGCAGCTCCGCTGGAGTCAGGCCGTCCGGCCCGGCTGCCGATCCCCTGGGCGGCAAGGCAGCAGCGACCTCCTCACGTGTGACCGGCCCCCATAGGCACTCAGGAGCGACAGGCTCCGAGTGCGGGAGAAGGCGGTCACGGATGAAGCCGGCGGTGGAGATCGGCTTCTTCGTGAAGAGGTCCGCCCAGAAGTCCAGCAGACCGGGGATGTCGGGTGGCGGCTGCAGCAGGGTGCCGTCCAGCAAGCCGCGCACGCAACGCGCACGCGACCTACGGAAGGCGTCCTGTGTCCGCGCGTATTCCCAGCGGCGCCGCTTGCGCTTCTGCAGCGGCGGGGCGGCAGGCGGCCGCTTGGATGGTTGGCACGGCCGCTGTGTCCTGGTGATCGACCTCTCCCCCCTGGACCCGACCGACGCAAGGGCATCCGGGAGCATGCCCAGGATGACATCGGGCGGCGTGCCCCGCCCCAGACCAATGACTCGATCCAGGGCAGAGAAACGCTGGGCGGAAGCAGGTAGCCCCGCCAGATGCTCCCAGATGGCGGCGTCAGTCGGCCCCTCCGGCGGCGGCCCGGTGGTGTCGGCCGCGAAGTCCTCGGCTGCGTCGACGGGCGGCGCAGCGGCCTCGCCCGCGTCAGGCAGCGAGCTCGCTGCTCCACGGCGGGACGCCGGCTCTTCACCCCGACCGATCTCAAGTGCCTCCATGAATTGGCGGACAAGCTGCTTGTGGGCAGCTTGCCGCCGTCGGCACTTGATTGCCTCAAGCGTTCGGTCGGGGAACATCCTGGTAAGTTCTTGATTTACAAAGAAGAACCGGGCGTCCCTCTCCAGGAACAGTTCGGCCTCTGCCTTGGCGAGCGACAGGACTTCTTCCTCCGTCCACCTCGCGCGATGCCTCTCCGTCACGATCTCAGCGTTGGCGGCCGCAGGGTGTTGGCGGCGGCGATGGACCCCGAGACCGTTCTTCGTGGTAAAAGTGCGGTGGCACTCACTGCAAGCAAAGGGAGCTACACAAACTATCGCATTTTCGTTACGGCCGGTTGGCCGAATAGGTGCTGGGGTAGCTGGGGTGGCACCTTCAGCGGAAGGGCCACCATCTCTTGTTTCTTGTCGGCTGCCCCCAACTATAAAGGGATAATGCGAGGGGGGGCTGGTAACCCCCCCAAGCCCCTGGTGCGGTCTTCCACTCTGCAAAAATCAGCGGGCCCACGAGAAGGGGAGAAGACCGCAGGAGAGGAGAGGCTAAGAGGGCTAGGCCCATGTATTGCGCATCACTCTCCCTGTAACCATAACCCAAGGAAGGCACCTCGCAGCAGCAGCACGACTACATCAAGACCGCACTTCGAAAAGCCAAGTCCGGATGCAGCCACACCGCCGCCACTTGGCCACCTTAAGAGAGTCATAGTTACTCCCGCCGTTTACCCGCGCTTGCTTGAATTTCTTCACGTTGACATTCAGAGCACTGGGCAGAAATCACATTGCGTCAACACCCGCTAGGGCCATCGCAATGCTTTGTTTTAATTAGACAGTCGGATTCCCCCAGTCCGTGCCAGTTCTGAGTTGATCGTTGAATGGCGGCCGAAGAGAATCCGCGCACCCGCGCGCCCCCGGAGGAGCACGCTAAGGCGGACGCGGCCTCGCAGCAAGGAAGATCCGTGGGAGGCCAAGGCACGGGACCGAGCTCGGATCCTGCACGCAGGTTGAAGCACCGGGGCGCGAACGCCGCGCAGGCGCGCGCATCCTGCACCGCCGGCCAGCACGAGGCCAACCAACGGCGAGAGCAGACCACGCCCGCGCTAAACGCCCGCACTTACCGGCACCCCTACGGCACTCACCTCGCCCAGGCCCGGCACGTTAGCGCTGACCCACTTCCCGACCAAGCCCGACACGCCCCGATCCTCAGAGCCAATCCTTATCCCGAAGTTACGGATCCAATTTGCCGACTTCCCTTACCTACATTATTCTATCGACTAGAGGCTCTTCACCTTGGAGACCTGCTGCGGATATGGGTACGAACCGGCGCGACACCTCCACGTGGCCCTCTCCCGGATTTTCAAGGTCCGAGGGGAAGATCGGGACACCGCCGCAACTGCGGTGCTCTTCGCGTTCCAAACCCTATCTCCCTGCTAGAGGATTCCAGGGAACTCGAACGCTCATGCAGAAAAGAAAACTCTTCCCCGATCTCCCGACGGCGTCTCCGGGTCCTTTTGGGTTACCCCGACGAGCATCTCTAAAAGAGGGGCCCGACTTGTATCGGTTCCGCTGCCGGGTTCCGGAATAGGAACCGGATTCCCTTTCGCCCAACGGGGGCCAGCACAAAGTGCATCATGCTATGACGGCCCCCATCAACATCGGATTTCTCCTAGGGCTTAGGATCGACTGACTCGTGTGCAACGGCTGTTCACACGAAACCCTTCTCCGCGTCAGCCCTCCAGGGCCTCGCTGGAGTATTTGCTACTACCACCAAGATCTGCACCGACGGCGGCTCCAGGCAGGCTCACGCCCAGACCCTTCTGCGCCCACCGCCGCGACCCTCCTACTCGTCAGGGCTTCGCGGCCGGCCGCAAGGACCGGCCATGACTGCCAGACTGACGGCCGAGTATAGGCACGACGCTTCAGCGCCATCCATTTTCAGGGCTAGTTGCTTCGGCAGGTGAGTTGTTACACACTCCTTAGCGGATTCCGACTTCCATGGCCACCGTCCTGCTGTCTTAAGCAACCAACGCCTTTCATGGTTTCCCATGAGCGTCGATTCGGGCGCCTTAACTCGGCGTTTGGTTCATCCCACAGCGCCAGTTCTGCTTACCAAAAGTGGCCCACTTGGCACTCCGATCCGAGTCGTTTGCTCGCGGCTTCAGCATATCAAGCAAGCCGGAGATCTCACCCATTTAAAGTTTGAGAATAGGTTGAGGTCGTTTCGGCCCCAAGGCCTCTAATCATTCGCTTTACCGGATGAGACTCGTACGAGCACCAGCTATCCTGAGGGAAACTTCGGAGGGAACCAGCTACTAGATGGTTCGATTAGTCTTTCGCCCCTATACCCAGCTCCGACGATCGATTTGCACGTCAGAATCGCTACGGACCTCCATCAGGGTTTCCCCTGACTTCGTCCTGGCCAGGCATAGTTCACCATCTTTCGGGTCCCAACGTGTACGCTCTAGGTGCGCCTCACCTCGCAATGAGGACGAGACGCCCCGGGAGTGCGGAGGCCGCCGCCCCGTGAAGGGCGGGGAAGCCCCATCCTCCCTCGGCCCGCGCAAGGCGAGACCTTCACTTTCATTACGCCTTTAGG
>NW_025726203.1:1225000-1227500 GCF_021461395.2 Schistocerca americana | reverse complement strand
CAGTGTGTGATTTGGACGTACAACATCAGCGGACAGTTGACACAGGCCGTACCACAGCGTAGGCTAAGTGCTTCGCCATGTGAATGCCAATGAACAACTGCAAATGCCAATGAACAACTGCAAAGGGCATTGAGCATGTACGTCCTGCTGCCATCCACATTACAGTGTATAGCTGCAAGGTGTTTAACATGAAGCGATACACTGCGGACCGGGCAGTGCGAGTAGCAAACTATGTTGCGGGGGTTGCAGTTAGGCAACACTACACTAATTTAACGCGTCGTATGACAATTACAGAGCAGGTTAAGGCCCAACATGTGTTGGGTTAAGGCCCAACGTGTGTTGGGTTAAGGCCCAACGTGTGTTGGGTTAAGGCCCAACGTGTGTTGGGTTAAGGCCCAACGTGTGTTGGGTTAAGGCCCAACGTGTGTTGGGTTAAGGCCCAACGTGTGTTGGGTTAAGGCCCAACGTGTGTTGGGTTAAGGCCCAACGTGTGTTGGGTTAAGGCCCAACGTGTGTTGGGTTAAGGCCCAACGTGTGTTGGGTTAAGGCCCAACGTGTGTTGGGTTAAGGCCCAACGTGTGTTGGGTTAAGGCCCAACGTGTGTTGGGTTACGGCGCAATATAGGTTACATTGCGGCGCAATATAGGTTACATTGCGGCGCAATATAGGTTACATTGCGGCGCAATATAGGTTACATTGCGGCGCAATATAGGTTACATTGCGGCGCAATATAGGTTACATTGAGGCGCAATATAGGTTACATTGAGGCGCAATATAGGTTACATTGAGGCGCAATATAGGTTACATTGAGGCGCAATATAGGTTACATTGAGGCGCAATATAGGTTACATTGAGGCGCAATATAGGTTACATTGAGGCGCAATATAGGTTACATTGAGGCGCAATATAGGTTACATTGAGGCGCAATATAGGTTACATTGAGGCGCAATATAGGTTAGGTTAAGGCGCAATATAGGTTAGGTTAAGGCGCAATATAGGTTAGGTTAAGGTACGACATAGGTTAGGTTAAGGTACGACATAGGTTAGGTTAAGGTACGACATAGGTTAGGTTAAGGTACGACATAGGTTAGGTTAAGGTACGACATAGGTTAGGTTAAGGTACGACATAGGTTAGGTTACGGTACGACATAGGTTAGGTTACGGTACGACATAGGTTAGGTTACGGTACGACATAGGTTAGGTTACGGTACGACATAGGTTAGGTTACGGTACGACATAGGTTAGGTTACGGTACGACATAGGTTAGGTTACGGTACGACATAGGTTAGGTTACGGTACGACATAGGTTAGGTTACGGTACGACATAGGTTAGGTTACGGTACGACATAGGTTAGGTTACGGTACGACATAGGTTAGGTTACGGTACGACATAGGTTAGGTTACGGTACGACATAGGTTAGGTTACGGTACGACATAGGTTAGGTTACGGTACGACATAGGTTAGGTTACGGTACGACATAGGTTAGGTTACGGTACGACATAGGTTAGGTTACGGTACGACATAGGTTAGGTTACGGTACGACATAGGTTAGGTTACGGTACGACATAGGTTAGGTTACGGTACGATATAGGTTAGGTTACGGTACGATATAGGTTAGGTTACGGTACACATTGTTGTAAGGAAAGGTTTAATGGGGGGGGGGGGGGGCGGCCGGTTTGTTGATTGTGATTATAGTAAGTGGATGCCTGCGGCATCATCTGATTTGCCACGTCAGGATGCACCTTTGGCTCATGACAGGCGGCGCTCTCATTCCATGCTTGTGGCAGACGTGTGTCTTTCATTCCTGCCATTGTTTGTGTGCTGTGAGAGGAGGCAGTATTGTGATGTTGGGTGCACCCCTGTGTAGGACATGTGTGGGTGTTGGTGGCTTGGCTGAGCAATGGTGGTTGTCGGGAGGGTGGGATATTCTGTTTTCTGAGTGGACCTCCCAGTCTGGTTATGACAGTGTGGATTGTCTAATGTGGCGGAGAGGATGCACTGGGTGTTGTTCCATGCTGGTGCTTACATATTGTCTGTGTGCGTGTTACAGGCAGAGAGTAGTGCGTGATAAGAGCGTGTGGCTGACGTGTGGTTGTGATTGTGAGCAGAGTCTTTCAGTATGTATACGGACAGTTGTATATATTATCTGTATTCTGATGGCTCTATCTATTACTAATCAGCGCCGTGTATACGTTTCATGTGGTTCCCGTCGACACTGTTGTATCTCTGTACATTAGTGACACGGCGAGCGCGCTATGTAGTTACTCGTCTCGGCAGCTTCCACCGGTGTATGGCAAATGATTATGAGCAATGAGTCTAGTCGTCAATACCGATAGTGTGACGTCACATGTCTGGGGTGGGGGACGCTGCGCCCTTCCGGTGGGTCATGGCCTAGCAAGACTCTCCCCACGCAGGGGGGCTTGGACTGTCATTAACTCTTCCGAGTAATATACTTGCCGTACGTTTTTGCGACTGCGAGTGCAACGCCCACCGGTGCCG
>NW_025726203.1:1205000-1215000 GCF_021461395.2 Schistocerca americana | reverse complement strand
AGCAGGCTAGAGTCTCGTTCGTTATCGGAATTAACCAGACAAATCGCTCCACCAACTAAGAACGGCCATGCACCACCACCCACCGAATCAAGAAAGAGCTATCAATCTGTCAATCCTTCCGGTGTCCGGGCCTGGTGAGGTTTCCCGTGTTGAGTCAAATTAAGCCGCAGGCTCCACTCCTGGTGGTGCCCTTCCGTCAATTCCTTTAAGTTTCAGCTTTGCAACCATACTTCCCCCGGAACCCAAAAGCTTTGGTTTCCCGGAGGCTGCCCGCCGAGTCATCGGAGGAACTGCGGCGGATCGCTGGCTGGCATCGTTTATGGTTAGAACTAGGGCGGTATCTGATCGCCTTCGAACCTCTAACTTTCGTTCTTGATTAATGAAAACATACTTGGCAAATGCTTTCGCTTCTGTTCGTCTTGCGACGATCCAAGAATTTCACCTCTAACGTCGCAATACGAATGCCCCCGCCTGTCCCTATTAATCATTACCTCGGGTTCCGAAAACCAACAAAATAGAACCGAGGTCCTATTCCATTATTCCATGCACACAGTATTCAGGCGGGCTTGCCTGCTTTAAGCACTCTAATTTGTTCAAAGTAAACGTGCCGGCCCACCGAGACACTCACTCAAGAGCACCCTGGTAGGATTGCAACGGGGTCCGCCTCGGGACGCACGAGCACGCACGAGGCGCGTCGCACGCCTTCAGCTCGCCCCACCGGCAGGACGTCCCACGATACATGCCAGTTAAACACCGACGGGCGGTGAACCAACAGCGTGGGACACAAATCCAACTACGAGCTTTTTAACCGCAACAACTTTAATATACGCTATTGGAGCTGGAATTACCGCGGCTGCTGGCACCAGACTTGCCCTCCAATAGATACTCGTTAAAGGATTTAAAGTGTACTCATTCCGATTACGGGGCCTCGGATGAGTCCCGTATCGTTATTTTTCGTCACTACCTCCCCGTGCCGGGAGTGGGTAATTTGCGCGCCTGCTGCCTTCCTTGGATGTGGTAGCCGTTTCTCAGGCTCCCTCTCCGGAATCGAACCCTGATTCCCCGTTACCCGTTACAACCATGGTAGGCGCAGAACCTACCATCGACAGTTGATAAGGCAGACATTTGAAAGATGCGTCGCCGGTACGAGGACCGTGCGATCAGCCCAAAGTTATTCAGAGTCACCAAGGCAAACGGACCGGACGAGCCGACCGATTGGTTTTGATCTAATAAAAGCGTCCCTTCCATCTCTGGTCGGGACTCTGTTTTTTTTTTTTTTTTTTTTTTTTTTTTTTTTTTTTTTTTTTTTTTTTTTTTTTTTTTTAAAAAAAAATCTTTATTAACACAATACATTACAACTTTATAATAATACAAAAGATAACCCACCACCTTAATAATTAGTGGGTCTATGTATTATACTACTTCTAATACAGCAAGTTCTACTTTTTAGTATTTCAACTGGCTGACTTATGGACAAGGTTAATCTGCTAGACTATCCTACTATTCTGTTATATTCTGCAGCGATTACAGGTGTGCCAGTTGGTATTACAAACCTACTATTGTGAGGCCTGCTCACTGAGCTAAACCCATGTGAGCGTGCCCCTGGCACTGGGCTGGCCAAGTCTGTTTTTTTTCGCTGCAGTCCCTATTTGTTAGTGTTGTTAGTGTTCTAAATTTACTACTACTAATAATGATGGTTCTAAGTCTAAGTTGAGTGCAATTGTCGTAGCCTGGTGGGTGATGCACTCGCTGTCCTGGTCCAGTAGTGCGGCGGATTCCAGTCAATGGAGACTGGCCTGCTCCGCACCCGGCGGTATGGCGAGTACATCTTGGTCTAATCCGGGTTGATATCATCTTTCTTGATTTCTTAGGAATTCTCGCAAAACCTTATGTGATACCTCGTTTGCCAATTTATTAAGGATACTAAAGGTATCGGCACGTCGTATCAGGGCATAAGTGTCGTGATCTGGTAATTGCGATCGCAGGTCATGCGCCACATCATCATATAACGGGCAGTTGTATATGATGTGTTCCGGTGTTCCGTCCTGAGCACCACAGTCACACGCTGGTGTAGCTCTTTTTCCAAACCGACATAAGTATGTCGGATATGGTCCATGTCCCGTGAGAAAGTGCAATAGTCCCCTGCTTGGCTCGAAGTAGGTCATCCCAAGTCGTTCCCTGATGTTTGGCAGCAACTGAAAGACCCTCCTGCCAGCTTCTTCGTTCTCCCAAGATATTTGCCATAACTCTTCCCCTCTTATCTTTATGGCAGGTTTGTTTCCTACCTGGACCCCTAATATTTCCCTTGTCTTATCTGTTTTACCCTTAGTCACCCAGTACCATGCGGCCTGTTCCCTTATTTTTATATCTAACGGGCATAATCCCATTAACACCAATAGAGCCCCCCCAGGTGTCGTTCTGTAGGCACCTACGGACCGCATTATCATGTTTCTTTGCACTCTTCTCACGGCCATGGCCGGCATCACCCTCGTGAGTCTGTGGGCCCAGACCCCACACGCATAACCTACTATTGATGAAAGGATGCTATTGTGATATAATTTGATAAGAGCAGGTGGCAGGTGAAATCTTTTATGACCAATGTTGATGAGGTTGTTTAAGGTTTCTATTGCGCGTAGTGTAATGGTTTCGATATGAGATGTGTAATTCCATTTTTCATCAATTATTACTCCAAGGTATCGCGCTTCGCGACGCCGAAGAACTGGAATTCCATCAATCCTTACTGTGGGATTCCTAACTAGGCTGCCTTTTAAAAGAAGGTATGTTGACTTATTTGGTGCAACCTTCATTTTGGCTTGTTGACACCATTCAGCAAGTATGTTTATTGCCCTTTCTACTTTTGGTTCAAGTTCTTCTCGGCTACGGCCGCCGACCAACAGGAGGAGGTCGTCCGCGTAGGCTATCACGTCTAGCACGTCCTCGCAGAGTTGTAGGTTTTCTAACAATGGCTCTACATTTACGTCCCAAAAGAGTGGCCCCAGTACGGAGCCCTGGGGACACCCCTTCGTAATGGTCTTGCTTATTTTGTCGCTAGGCGATGATAACCAGACCTCCCTGTCCATGCAATAGCTCCTGAGACAGCCATAGAGGGGCCCTGGGCACTCCTTCTCACGCAAGCGGGAGAAGAGCGAGGGCCACCACAGGCTGTCAAAGGCGCCACTGATGTCCACCATGATGCCAACCACGTATTTGTGTGGGGCAGAGCCACAGACCTCAGCCGCCAGGGCGATTGCGTCAGACGCCGATCGCCCCGGCCGAAAGCCGAATTGCCTGTCGCTCATCCCACACAAAGTTCTGTGTGCAGTCAGTCTGTCAGCCAACAGCTTCTCTAACAGTTTCCCCATGATGTCTAGGAGACATATTGGTCTATAGGACTTTGGCTCCATAGGATCTTTGTCCTTGCCCTTCTTAATGATAACCATATTCGCCCTTTTCCATATCTTAGGGAATTTACCTACCCTGAGACATTCATTGTATAACCCTGTAAGAGGTGCTATTAGCTGCGGGGCGAGGAACTGTATCACCTCCGCTACTATACCATCTGGTCCTGGTGCTTTCCCCTTTTTTAACGATTTTATTTTCACAGCAATTTCTTCTTCAGAAAAAGGGTACACCCGGGTGTTGTTGGTGTACTCCTGCTGGTCTGCCCTACGGATTTGCTGCTGGGTCTCTGTTTCCCCGTCTTCCTCATCATCTGGAAGCAGAGTCCTCAGGAGGACCTCAGCGGTCTCCCGCCAGGACTCTGTAGTTCTTCCAGCCTCTCTGAGAGTGGAGAGGACTGCCGGGGACCTTATCTTCTCTCTGACCAACTTGTAGGGAATTCCCCACGGGTCAGTTTCGAGTTGTCTGAGTACATAATCCTCCCAGCTACTCATTCTAACCTGTTTTAATTCCTTCTGGAATGCTTCCTTTGTTTCTCTATATTGCTGCAACCAATATTGTTTTTCATGCCAGATGGCACATCGCTGGTAATACCTCCTCGCCCGTCGGACAGACTGGCGCAGACGTTCGAGGTCAGCAGTCCATGGCGATGGAGAGGCCGCTACGGCCCTTCTCCTAGTTGGAACAGCAGCTTTTACCGCCCTAACCACTGATCCCACCAGTTCCTCGGCGTACCTATCCACGTCCAGGTCACCCTCGGGCAATGGAGGAATACTACACTCTCGAGCCAGACGTTCCCAGTTGGTTTTATTATAGTTGTATTGTACTTCCCACCCCAGGTCCCAGCGGCACTCTTCTTGACTGAGTTGAAAAACAATTAAATTGTGGTCACTTGTGGTGACTTGGTCCTTAACTCTCCAATTATGTATGTTACTACTGATGTTGGATGTGGCCAGGGTGACGTCGATGTTGGTCCCTAAACCGCCTCCACCTGTATAGGTGGGGGGATTTCCTGGTTTGTTGGCCACGACAAGCTGCTGGGCCATGATAAACTCCTCAGCCTTTCCGCCATTTGCGTCTCTGGTGCCGCTGAACCATAGGGGGGATTTCGCATTTATATCTGCCGTGATAATGACTCTTTTGCCTTGTAATAACGTGGTAGTTTCCGCAAGATGATCTAGGTGATCCTCAAAATTCCCTCCGTACTGGAAGTACATGTTTACTATGAAGACCAGGCCGAGAGGCGTTTGTAATTCCACCACGTTACAGTGGCTGTTTGACAACTGTGTTATTGTTGTTGCTCTTAGTCCTTTGTTTGTGATGATTACTATTGCTTGGGGTTCTTCCCCGTTGGAAATGACTTGCCAGGAGGCTGACATGAAGGGGATTTGCCCAGCTCGAGAGTATGGCTCCTGTAGACAGATTACATCCAGTCTCAGCTCCTCCACTATCTTCCGCAGCTCCTGCATGACAAGGCGGCTATTGTGGGTGTTAATTTGACCAATTACGACTTTTGGTTGCATTATGGGAAGTATGTATGAAAATTACATTCGGGCCAAGGTTTGTTCCAGTTTGATGCAATCCGGCCATTGGCCAGGACAGACTGTGCATATATTTCGTCTAGCACGAATTTTTCCCCTCTCCTTGCAAACACTTTTATAAGTAAGTCACGCAGGGCTCCGAAATCAGTGGGGAGGTTCATTGACCTTAGCTGTATTCTGTCTACAGCCTCCATTGTGGAGAAAGTGACCCTTCTTCCGTATTTATGCCCTACGCGCACGACGTGCCGAAGTGCTGTAGTGAGGATGGCCGGCTGCTCCAGGCGGGAAAGCTGCATAGCGAATTCTAAGTTCGGGTAAATTCTCCTAGGGTCTACTCCTGTGAGTCTTGATGTTGTTGTCTCCATTTGTGTGGTACTTGTAACAGAGCTATCCTGTAGAATTTCTGTAGGGGTGATGTCTTGTGTAGGGGTGGCGGTGTTTGTGTCTTGGAGTCTTGAGTCCTCAGGTGGCGTGCGGGTGCTTAGTGTTGTTGTGGGGGGTTGCCTCGTTGTTACTGATCGGGCAATAAAGTTTGCCGCTTCAGGGTTGAGTGTGGAAGTGACATGTGGAGGATCAGAATTACAAGGGTCAAGCTGTCTGGTTGTGTCTTTTGTGGGAGTTTTTTGTTTGTCTGCTTCATCTGCTAGTTCTGTTTGTGTACTTACACTTCTCATAGTTATTTCTTTGATGTTCTGTGTTTGATTTATGAATTGTTTGAATTTTCGTGCTCTTTCGGCATCTCTTCTTTGTTTGCTCGGTGATTTTCTTTTCCTAGGTGTCCTGTTTCTACTTACAGCGTCAGCCATAATCGGTTCTGGCTATTAAGCGCTGTTCTAACATTTTATAGGTAGGACAGTTTCTGCCAGATGCCCCGCAGGACTTTTTCCCTCTACGTGTACATGGGACGCAAACATTTGTTCTACTACAGTTCTTTCTTAAGTGATCTTCAGAACCACACCTGGAGCAAGCCGGTTTCCTAGTGCAGTATTTGTGTATATGGTCAATATCTGCGCAGTTGTGGCAACGAGGTACCACCAGGAAGTCCTTTACATTTATTGCATGAAAGCCGATGTATACCTTGCCCATAGTTGTCAATCTTTTCCAGAGAGCCCCTGAAACCTCTGCCACATGGTGGACCACATCTCGATCCCTCGGTCCTGTCCTAAATCTTAATTTAAAATCCTTCATGAAAGTCTCAATGTTCATGTCATCTAGGTTTTGTTGATATAAGGTGTCACAAATGTCTTCGTTGGTCAGTGAGACTGGAACATCGTATAAGATGACCAGTGGGTTCCTCTTTCGTGGGGGCTCGCATCGGACTGACTTACAGAGTTTCTGATTTGCCAGAATCTTGTCTTTATCCTCCTCTGTGGCAACATCTACGATAACCACATTTTTAGTTGCCTTAACTCTATTAATCTTTATTTTGTCTTTAGCTGGATTTATTGTAGTTGCAAAGACCTCCTGAACTTTCTTAATGTCCTGTCCTGGGAGTGGTCGCAGAAAGACCGCTGTGTCAGGTCGTTTCGACACTTTCGCAATCGTATCCTTGGTAGATTGTGTCTTTGTTGCCGCTTGCGCTGCAACAGCAGCCCATGACTTTGTTGGCTGCTTCCTAAGTCTATCATTTTCCTTCTCTAGCTCCTCTATCCTGCCCTCTAATTTGGCACTTGCAATTGACCATGCCGCCAGTTCATTTTTGATTGTTTGAACGGCTGCTTGACTAATTTTGCCATTCTTTACATTTTGGTCTATAAATTGGCTTAGCCTCATAAATCGTTCTGTCGTGGTTTCCTCCGTCGCTTGATTCAGGCCATCTTGTGGCGAGAAATCAGCTCGGGACTCTGTTTGCATGTATTAGCTCTAGAATTACCACAGTTATCCAAGTAACGTGGGTACGATCTAAGGAACCATAACTGATTTAATGAGCCATTCGCGGTTTCACCTTAATGCGGCTTGTACTGAGACATGCATGGCTTAATCTTTGAGACAAGCATATGACTACTGGCAGGATCAACCAGGGAGCTGCGTCAACTAGAGCTGAGCAGCCGGCCGCCCGGGAGTGTGTCCCGGGGGCCCACGCGAACACGCAAGCGTCCGCTCAATTATTCTGCAAACAGGAGGAGGCTGAGCTCCCCTGCACCATACACCTCGAAACCCTCTCAGGTCCCGGCGGCGCGCAGCGCCGTCCTAAGTACTTGGTCGGGTTCGAGAGAGGCGCAATCGCCCGGAGTTTGGCGAGTAGACGCTTTAGGTGCGACCACCCGTGCTCCCAACTGAGCTTGCCGCTGCCGACAGAGGCCCGGGAGCGTGCTGTCGTGGCATTGCCGGCGGGAGACAACACGCGCCACCTACGGTGACCGGCAGCTCCAACGCCAGCGCCACAGAAGGACAAAAGCCCCACTTGGGTGCCGAAGCGAACTCTCCCAGCACAGCGCACGCGCCAACACGTCCGCACAGCTGCGATACAAACCACCTGCGAGAACCGCAGAGGCGACCGAGCAGCAGACGGCGTCGCGGCGCCGAGCGCCGGGCGGCGGCGCATCCTCAGCGCACACAGTCCTCAATCGGACCAGCACACTGCAGATGTCCACCGCGCTTCGCACCGGGCCCGCGAGGACCTACTTTGGCCGCACGGCGCCGCGTGCAGGGTGCGCCGGCGCGCAGCTGCGCCGCCTGCCGCCTCCGTCGGCCGGCGCGCCTGCCACTGGCCGCCCCCACCAGCCGGCTGTAGCGCGTGCGCCCACGCACCGCGCGGCCAGCACGCCGGGAGGCCCCCCCTCACCGGCCGGGGACGGTCCCACCCAGCCACCGCCGCGTATCGCTTCACACCCAGATGCCATTCACGTTCGTGGGCATGGTGGGTATCGCTGGAACAACCGGTTGGTAGCTCAACCGATCGTCGCCATCACTGATTCACCTCTAGCGAGAACAACCGCACCACAACGGTTTACCAGTTGTTCATTTGCGTAACGTCACCAGCAAACGTAGGCGTCCATCGCCATTTGCAAATTCAACGATTGTTGCATGCCTGTGTCAGGTGTCACGACACACTATGTCTGCCCACATACACGCAACAACATGTGCACGCTTCGCGAACACGTGGAAGGTGGCCCCCGTACGTATGCGATGTCCATTGCGCGAACGACTGTCAACCGGCCTCTGTCGCATGTCGCAGATGTGGAACGCAGTGCACCATGCTATCACGGTGTGTGAGAAGAGACGACTACGTCTGACAACACGCGCCACTACATCAACAGACGGCTCATGCTGATCGCCATCCAGGGCATACCACACTGCAATCCAGCTCTTATAGGGAGACGACACGTAGCTGAGTGCACAACATTTGGACCGCATGGTTCGCCGTTGTTGGCGCAGTCGTTGTACGGTCACATGTACCACGATGTATCATTCAGTACATGAGGACCAATGTGCAGTACAGTGTGTGATTTGGACGTACAACATCAGCGGACAGTTGACACAGGCCGTACCACAGCGTAGGCTAAGTGCTTCGCCATGCGAATGCCAATGAACAACTGCAAATGCCAATGAACAACTGCAAAGGGCATTGAGCATGTACGTCCTGCTGCCATCCACATTACAGTGTATAGCTGCAAGGTGTTTAACATGAAGCGATACACTGCGGACCGGGCAGTGCGAGTAGCAAACTATGTTGCGGGGGTTGCAGTTAGGCAACACTACACTAATTTAACGCGTCGTATGACAATTACAGAGCAGGTTAAGGCCCAACATGTGTTGGGTTAAGGCCCAACGTGTGTTGGGTTAAGGCCCAACGTGTGTTGGGTTAAGGCCCAACGTGTGTTGGGTTAAGGCCCAACGTGTGTTGGGTTAAGGCCCAACGTGTGTTGGGTTAAGGCCCAACGTGTGTTGGGTTAAGGCCCAACGTGTGTTGGGTTAAGGCCCAACGTGTGTTGGGTTAAGGCCCAACGTGTGTTGGGTTAAGGCCCAACGTGTGTTGGGTTAAGGCCCAACGTGTGTTGGGTTACGGCGCAATATAGGTTACATTGCGGCGCAATATAGGTTACATTGCGGCGCAATATAGGTTACATTGCGGCGCAATATAGGTTACATTGCGGCGCAATATAGCTTACATTGCGGCGCAATATAGGTTACATTGCGGCGCAATATAGGTTACATTGAGGCGCAATATAGGTTACATTGAGGCGCAATATAGGTTACATTGAGGCGCAATATAGGTTACATTGAGGCGCAATATAGGTTACATTGAGGCGCAATATAGGTTACATTGAGGCGCAATATAGGTTACATTGAGGCGCAATATAGGTTACATTGAGGCGCAATATAGGTTACATTGAGGCGCAATATAGGTTAGGTTAAGGCGCAATATAGGTTAGGTTAAGGCGCAATATAGGTTAGGTTAAGGTACGACATAGGTTAGGTTAAGGTACGACATAGGTTAGGTTAAGGTACGACATAGGTTAGGTTAAGGTACGACATAGGTTAGGTTAAGGTACGACATAGGTTAGGTTAAGGTACGACATAGGTTAGGTTACGGTACGACATAGGTTAGGTTACGGTACGACATAGGTTAGGTTACGGTACGACATAGGTTAGGTTACGGTACGACATAGGTTAGGTTACGGTACGACATAGGTTAGGTTACGGTACGACATAGGTTAGGTTACGGTACGACATAGGTTAGGTTACGGTACGACATAGGTTAGGTTACGGTACGACATAGGTTAGGTTACGGTACGACATAGGTTAGGTTACGGTACGACATAGGTTAGGTTACGGTACGACATAGGTTAGGTTACGGTACGACATAGGTTAGGTTACGGTACGACATAGGTTAGGTTACGGTACGACATAGGTTAGGTTACGGTACGACATAGGTTAGGTTACGGTACGACATAGGTTAGGTTACGGTACGACATAGGTTAGGTTACGGTACGACATAGGTTAGGTTACGGTACGACATAGGTTAGGTTACGGTACGATATAGGTTAGGTTACGGTACACATTGTTGTAAGGAAAGGTTTAATGGGGGGGGGGGGGCGGCCGGTTTGTTGATTGTG
>NW_025726203.1:1195000-1200000 GCF_021461395.2 Schistocerca americana | reverse complement strand
CTTCCGGGCGTTGATCTGCAGCCCCAGGTGGGCGAGGGCTGCGGTAGCTGCGTCGATGAGGGACTGCAAGCCCCTCGGGGTCGCTGCAAACAGCAAGACGTCATCTGCAAAGGCCGCAGCGTTGACTCTGCGACCGAGGATCCGAGCTCCGATGTGGGAGGGCAGTTGGCCTAAAACGTAGTCCACCGCAAAGTTGAACAGGAGGGGGGAGAGGGGATCGCCCTGGCGAACGCCCCGTGCTGGCTGCACAGACACGCCCACGCCGGCGCCGTCCGCTATCACTGTCGTGCTGCCCTCGTAGCACCGCTCGACATACTCGACAAAGCAATCCGGCAGGCCATGCGCCTTCAGCACGGGGCGAAGGGCAGCATGATCTACCGAATCGAATGCCTTAGATACGTCGATCGATGCCACAAAGACAGAGCGGCAGGAGCGAACTGCGTCGGTGAGAGCAGTGTCCAAGATGAAGGTATTTTCCAACATCCCATCCCGAGGGATGAATGCCCGCTGACGTTCGTCCACAGCACATGCGCGCATCAGGCGTGACGCGAGAACCTTGTGAAAGGTCCGCGCCAACACCGAGCAGACCGTAATGGGGCGAAGGTCAGCGGGGGATGTTGGTGCAGCCGTTTTCGGGAGAAGGGACGTCCGCGCGCGAAGCAGGCGTTCCGGAAGGGCGCGGGCCAGAAGGAAGAGATTCATCACTTTCACCAGGACTTCGTGCGGCAGGCGCCGCAACTCCGCTGGGGTAAGGCCGTCCGGCCCGGCTGCTGATCCCCTGGGCGGCAACGCGGCGGCGACCTCCTCATGTGTGACCGGCCCCCATATGCACTCGAGAGCGACAGGCTCTGAGTGCGGGAGGAGGCGGTCACGAATGAAGCCCGCGGTGGAGATGGGCTTCTTGGTGAAGAGGTCCGCCCAGAAGTCCAGCAGACCAGGGATGGCAGGTGGCGGCTGGAGCAGGGTGCCATCCAAGAGGCCGCGCACGCAACGTGCACGCGACCGTCGGAAGGCATCCTGCGTTCTCGCGTACTCCCAGCGGCGCCGCTTGCGCTTCTGCGTCGGCGGCGCGGCAGGCGGCCGCTTCGATGGTTGGCGCGGCCGCTGTGTCCTGGTGATCGATCTCTCCCCTCTGGACCCGACCGACGCAAGGGCATCCGGGAGCATGCCCAGGATGACATCGGGCGGCGTGCCCCGCCCCAGACCTATGACACGATCCAGGGCAGAGAAACGCTGGGCGGAAGCGGGTAGCCCCGCCAGATGCTCCCAGATGGCGGCGTCAGTCGGCCCCTCCGGCGGCGGCCCGGTGGTGTCGGCCGCGAAGTCCTCGGCTGCGTCGACGGGCGGCGCAGCGGCCTCGCCCGCGTCAGGCAGCGGGCTCGCTGCTCCCCGGCGGGACGCCGGCTCTTCCCCCCGACCGATCTCAAGCGCCTCCATGAATTGGCGGACAAGCTGCTTGTGGGCAGCTTGCCGCCGTCGGCACTTGATTGCCTCGAGCGTTCGGTCGGGGAACATCCTGATGAGTTCTTGATTGACGAAGAAGAACCGGGCGTCCCTCTCAAGGAACAGTTCGGCCTCCGCCTTGGCGAGCGACAGGACTTCTTCCTCCGTCCACCTCGCGCGATGCCTCTCCGTGACGATCTCCGCGTTGGCGGCCGCAAGGTGTTGGCGGCGGCGATGGACCCCGAGACCGTTCTTGGTTGTAAAGCTGCGGTGGCACTCACTACAGGTATACATAGCTGCAAAAGTTACAAGATTTTCGGCACGGCCGGTTGGCCGGCTAGGTGCTGGGGGAGTTGGGGTGGCACCTTCAGCGGAAGGGCCACCACTTATTCTCTGCTTACTGCCCCCAACTAAAAAAGGGATAGTGCGAGGGGGGGCTGGTAACCCCCCCAAGCCCCTGGTGCGGTCTTCCACTCTGCGAAATCAGCGGGCCCACGAGAAGGGGAGAAGACCGCAGGAGAGGAGAGGCTAAGAGGGCTAGGCCCATGTATTGCGCATCACTCTCCCTGTAACTATAACCCAAGGAAGGCACCTCGCAGCAGCAGCACGACTACATCAAGACCGCACTTCGAGAAGCCAAGTCCGGATGCAGCCACACCGCTGCCACTTGGCCAGATTAAGAGAAGTCATAGTTAACTCACGCCGTTTACCCGCGCCTTGCTTGAATTTCTTCAACGTTGACATTCAAAGAGCACTGGGCAGGAATCGCTTTTGGACGGAGGCTGGATACTAAACGGGGTACCCCCCACAAGCACCAACCACGCGACCCGACCCCCGGGAACCCCAGTTAACGAGTAGACGTGAGTGTCACCGTACCACAGCAGGGTGGTCACCGACGAGAACCGCCAGATCGCTTACCCAGCCGGACCTGTGGGATGACTTTCGTGTTACGCCCGAACCCCAGGCGGCAGGGACACTAGGGACGCGGCGGAAAGAACAGCGCCGCCACCTAGTGTGGGACTAGTCACCGGGGACGACACCCGGCGGCCGCCAGAAATGAAGGCGCAGGCCATCGGCACTGATATATAAAAATGGGCCGTTCGCCATGCGCACAACAAAAACCTACCAGGCGGCCGCCACGGAAACAATAGCCACAGGACCTGCGTCCCAGGTGCAGTGAGAAAGGTTAGAACCACCAGTCTCGGTCGCACCTATGCCCCTCCGTGAAGCGGTTACTGTGCGGGTGTACCCGATGGGTTAACGTCCAGTCACCCCGAAGGGGATACCTGGACGGCGCCCGAATGAAGTCCAATGTAGTGGAAATCACAGGGCGTCAACACCCGCTAGGGCCATCGCAATGCTTTGTTTTAATTAGACAGTCGGATTCCCCCAGTCCGTGCCAGTTCTGAGTTGATCGTTGAATGGCGGCCGAAGAGAATCCGCGCACCCGCGCGCCCCCGGAGGAGCACGCTAAGGCGGACGCGGCCTCGCAGCAAGGAAGATCCGTGGGAGGCCAAGGCACGGGACCGAGCTCGGATCCTGCACGCAGGTTGAAGCACCGGGGCGCGAACGCCGCGCAGGCGCGCGCATCCTGCACCGCCGGCCAGCACGAGGCCAACCAACGGCGAGAGCAGACCACGCCCGCGCTAAACGCCCGCACTTACCGGCACCCCTACGGCACTCACCTCGCCCAGGCCCGGCACGTTAGCGCTGACCCACTTCCCGACCAAGCCCGACACGCCCCGATCCTCAGAGCCAATCCTTATCCCGAAGTTACGGATCCAATTTGCCGACTTCCCTTACCTACATTATTCTATCGACTAGAGGCTCTTCACCTTGGAGACCTGCTGCGGATATGGGTACGAACCGGCGCGACACCTCCACGTGGCCCTCTCCCGGATTTTCAAGGTCCGAGGGGAAGATCGGGACACCGCCGCAACTGCGGTGCTCTTCGCGTTCCAAACCCTATCTCCCTGCTAGAGGATTCCAGGGAACTCGAACGCTCATGCAGAAAAGAAAACTCTTCCCCGATCTCCCGACGGCGTCTCCGGGTCCTTTTGGGTTACCCCGACGAGCATCTCTAAAAGAGGGGCCCGACTTGTATCGGTTCCGCTGCCGGGTTCCGGAATAGGAACCGGATTCCCTTTCGCCCAACGGGGGCCAGCACAAAGTGCATCATGCTATGACGGCCCCCATCAACATCGGATTTCTCCTAGGGCTTAGGATCGACTGACTCGTGTGCAACGGCTGTTCACACGAAACCCTTCTCCGCGTCAGCCCTCCAGGGCCTCGCTGGAGTATTTGCTACTACCACCAAGATCTGCACCGACGGCGGCTCCAGGCAGGCTCACGCCCAGACCCTTCTGCGCCCACCGCCGCGACCCTCCTACTCGTCAGGGCTTCGCGGCCGGCCGCAAGGACCGGCCATGACTGCCAGACTGACGGCCGAGTATAGGCACGACGCTTCAGCGCCATCCATTTTCAGGGCTAGTTGCTTCGGCAGGTGAGTTGTTACACACTCCTTAGCGGATTCCGACTTCCATGGCCACCGTCCTGCTGTCTTAAGCAACCAACGCCTTTCATGGTTTCCCATGAGCGTCGATTCGGGCGCCTTAACTCGGCGTTTGGTTCATCCCACAGCGCCAGTTCTGCTTACCAAAAGTGGCCCACTTGGCACTCCGATCCGAGTCGTTTGCTCGCGGCTTCAGCATATCAAGCAAGCCGGAGATCTCACCCATTTAAAGTTTGAGAATAGGTTGAGGTCGTTTCGGCCCCAAGGCCTCTAATCATTCGCTTTACCGGATGAGACTCGTACGAGCACCAGCTATCCTGAGGGAAACTTCGGAGGGAACCAGCTACTAGATGGTTCGATTAGTCTTTCGCCCCTATACCCAGCTCCGACGATCGATTTGCACGTCAGAATCGCTACGGACCTCCATCAGGGTTTCCCCTGACTTCGTCCTGGCCAGGCATAGTTCACCATCTTTCGGGTCCCAACGTGTACGCTCTAGGTGCGCCTCACCTCGCAATGAGGACGAGACGCCCCGGGAGTGCGGAGGCCGCCGCCCCGTGAAGGGCGGGGAAGCCCCATCCTCCCTCGGCCCGCGCAAGGCGAGACCTTCACTTTCATTACGCCTTTAGGTTTCGTACAGCCCAATGACTCGCGCACATGTTAGACTCCTTGGTCCGTGTTTCAAGACGGGTCGTGAAATTGTCCAAAGCTGAAGCGCCGCTGACGGGAGCGATTATTCCGCCCGAGAGCATCCCGAGCCAACAGCGGCGCGGGTCCGGGGCCGGGCCAGGTAGGTCCGTCATCCGGGAAGAACCGCGCGCGCTTGCCGGGAGCCCGAGCGCCCAAAGGGGCGAATCGACTCCTCCAGATATACCGCCGGGCAGCCAGCCAGGACACCGGGGCTCTGCCCAACAGACGCGAACCGAGGCCCGCGGAAGGACAGGCTGCGCACCCGGGCCGTAGGCCGGCACCCAGCGGGTCGCGACGTCCTACTAGGGGAGAAGTGCGGCCCACCGCACACCGGAACGGCCCCACCCCGCGGCGA
>NW_025726203.1:1190000-1192500 GCF_021461395.2 Schistocerca americana | reverse complement strand
AGCGTGGGACACAAATCCAACTACGAGCTTTTTAACCGCAACAACTTTAATATACGCTATTGGAGCTGGAATTACCGCGGCTGCTGGCACCAGACTTGCCCTCCAATAGATACTCGTTAAAGGATTTAATGTGTACTCATTCCGATTACGGGGCCTCGGATGAGTCCCGTATCGTTATTTTTCGTCACTACCTCCCCGTGCCGGGAGTGGGTAATTTGCGCGCCTGCTGCCTTCCTTGGATGTGGTAGCCGTTTCTCAGGCTCCCTCTCCGGAATCGAACCCTGATTCCCCGTTACCCGTTACAACCATGGTAGGCGCAGAACCTACCATCGACAGTTGATAAGGCAGACATTTGAAAGATGCGTCGCCGGTACGAGGACCGTGCGATCAGCCCAAAGTTATTCAGAGTCACCAAGGCAAACGGACCGGACGAGCCGACCGATTGGTTTTGATCTAATAAAAGCGTCCCTTCCATCTCTGGTCGGGACTCTGTTTGCATGTATTAGCTCTAGAATTACCACAGTTATCCAAGTAACGTGGGTACGATCTAAGGAACCATAACTGATTTAATGAGCCATTCGCGGTTTCACCTTAATGCGGCTTGTACTGAGACATGCATGGCTTAATCTTTGAGACAAGCATATGACTACTGGCAGGATCAACCAGGGAGCTGCGTCAACTAGAGCTGAGCAGCCGGCCGCCCGGGAGTGTGTCCCGGGGGCCCACGCGAACACGCAAGCGTCCGCTCAATTATTCTGCAAACAGGAGGAGGCTGAGCTCCCCTGCACCATACACCTCGAAACCCTCTCAGGTCCCGGCGGCGCGCAGCGCCGTCCTAAGTACTTGGTCGGGTTCGAGAGAGGCGCAATCGCCCGGAGTTTGGCGAGTAGACGCTTTAGGTGCGACCACCCGTGCTCCCAACTGAGCTTGCCGCTGCCGACAGAGGCCCGGGAGCGTGCTGTCGTGGCATTGCCGGCGGGAGACAACACGCGCCACCTACGGTGACCGGCAGCTCCAACGCCAGCGCCACAGAAGGACAAAAGCCCCACTTGGGTGCCGAAGCGAACTCTCCCAGCACAGCGCACGCGCCAACACGTCCGCACAGCTGCGATACAAACCACCTGCGAGAACCGCAGAGGCGACCGAGCAGCAGACGGCGTCGCGGCGCCGAGCGCCGGGCGGCGGCGCATCCTCAGCGCACACAGTCCTCAATCGGACCAGCACACTGCAGATGTCCACCGCGCTTCGCACCGGGCCCGCGAGGACCTACTTTGGCCGCACGGCGCCGCGTGCAGGGTGCGCCGGCGCGCAGCTGCGCCGCCTGCCGCCTCCGTCGGCCGGCGCGCCTGCCACTGGCCGCCCCCACCAGCCGGCTGTAGCGCGTGCGCCCACGCACCGCGCGGCCAGCACGCCGGGAGGCCCCCCCTCACCGGCCGGGGACGGTCCCACCCAGCCACCGCCGCGTATCGCTTCACACCCAGATGCCATTCACGTTCGTGGGCATGGTGGGTATCGCTGGAACAACCGGTTGGTAGCTCAACCGATCGTCGCCATCACTGATTCACCTCTAGCGAGAACAACCGCACCACAACGGTTTACCAGTTGTTCATTTGCGTAACGTCACCAGCAAACGTAGGCGTCCATCGCCATTTGCAAATTCAACGATTGTTGCATGCCTGTGTCAGGTGTCACGACACACTATGTCTGCCCACATACACGCAACAACATGTGCACGCTTCGCGAACACGTGGAAGGTGGCCCCCGTACGTATGCGATGTCCATTGCGCGAACGACTGTCAACCGGCCTCTGTCGCATGTCGCAGATGTGGAACGCAGTGCACCATGCTATCACGGTGTGTGAGAAGAGACGACTACGTCTGACAACACGCGCCACTACATCAACAGACGGCTCATGCTGATCGCCATCCAGGGCATACCACACTGCAATCCAGCTCTTATAGGGAGACGACACGTAGCTGAGTGCACAACATTTGGACCGCATGGTTCGCCGTTGTTGGCGCAGTCGTTGTACGGTCACATGTACCACGATGTATCATTCAGTACATGAGGACCAATGTGCAGTACAGTGTGTGATTTGGACGTACAACATCAGCGGACAGTTGACACAGGCCGTACCACAGCGTAGGCTAAGTGCTTCGCCATGCGAATGCCAATGAACAACTGCAAATGCCAATGAACAACTGCAAAGGGCATTGAGCATGTACGTCCTGCTGCCATCCACATTACAGTGTATAGCTGCAAGGTGTTTAACATGAAGCGATACACTGCGGACCGGGCAGTGCGAGTAGCAAACTATGTTGCGGGGGTTGCAGTTAGGCAACACTACACTAATTTAACGCGTCGTATGACAATTACAGAGCAGGTTAAGGCCCAACATGTGTTGGGTTAAGGCCCAACGTGTGTTGGGTTAAGGCCCAACGTGTGTTGGGTTAAGGCCCAACGTGTGTTGGGTTAAGGCCCAACGTGTGTTGGGTTAAGG
>NW_025726203.1:1177500-1185000 GCF_021461395.2 Schistocerca americana | reverse complement strand
ATCTACATTTACAGTACAATTATTATTCTACTATAGTTAAACCAAGTAGTTCTCTTGTCTTGAACATGTTATTCGCTAGTTGTATTCGGCATCCTCCCCCGCACCGCGCCCATCACCACCCCCTGACTCCTCGCCAGATTCTGGAGACAGTTGCCCCAGAGCCTGCCGATTTGCCATATAGGCAGCTAGAGCACGGCCACGCGGAGCATACCACAGAAAGCGACGGCGATTATAGATGTTAGGTGGCACAGGTGGTGCGGTTCCTCTGGCAGCTTCTAGTGTGTCTGGAGAAGGCGCGCGCCGAGCTCTCGTTGCTGTTGCTGGACCTTGAACACCTGGATTCACATGCTGCTGGCGTTCCAGTCTTCGTGCTGCATGCTGCGCTGCTCGTCCTCCAGCAATGGTATACTCCCGCAGTTGCCTAACTGAGTACCTATCTGCGTATTTACACACTATTTCACACGCCTTTTCATCACGAACTATTTCGTTAACGGTTTTATCACGTAACATCTCTAGCTCGTCAGATTCGAAATCACTATTTTGACACCCATATATCATGTGTTCTGGATCTCCCTCAGCACCACATTCACATCTATTATGGTCTGAACTATTTATTTTTAAGAAGTAGGTAGGGTATGGTCCGTGTCCAGTTAGGAAGTGAATCATTCCTTTTGTTGCATTTATGTGTCGCATTCGCTTCCTCTCTTTAATATCTGGAAATATCCTATGTACTCGTCTTCCAGTGTCAGTATTGTCCCACACTATTTGCCATTCTCTATCCAGCCAGTGTGCTAGCTGGATTTTGTCCTCAATTCTTTGTCCTGTAATTGCTTCCACTCTACCTAAGTCACCCTTACGAAGCCAGTACCTAGCTCCTCTTTGGCGGATTTGTAAGTCTACAGGATACAGTCCTAAGACCACCAATAATGCTTCAGTAGGTGTTGTTCTGAAGGCACCAGTCATCCTAATAAGCACACTTCGTTGCATCCTTCTCAAGTGTCTCACAGGTCGTACCTGTCTTAGCTTATGTGCCCAAACACTAGCCCCAAAAGATACGATTGATAACAATATCGCTTCATGATATATTCTGATAGCATTAGGGGGTAATTTATAGCTGGAAGTCGCTATTGTACAAATCTTATTCATGAGACTCATAGCCTTCTCACAAACTTGTTTGATATGTGCTCCAAAGTTCAAACCCTCATCTAGATACAGTCCAAGATATCTACAAATGGCTTCACGACTGATTGGAGTATCTTGCAGTTTTATAGAGGGTCCTCTTCCTGCTGATAATTTCCCTTTAAGTAACATGTATTTTGTTTTGTTGGCAGCCACTTGCAGTTTGTTACAAGCACACCACTGACTTACTAAATTAAGCATTATGTTAGCTCTTGTCTCTATAGAATTTCTAGAATCTCCTGTTATAATCACAAACAAATCATCTGCATAAGCTATTACGCCGGCTACATTTTCACTGTTATTCAGCAACTCTAGGAGGGGTTCTGTAAAAATGTCCCAAAATATAGGACCACAAATGGAGCCCTGAGGACATCCTTTAGTAACATGCCTAGTAATTGTATGTTCTGGCGCGGTCCACTTTACTGTTCGATCTTTACAATAATCAAGCAAGCTCAAATACAGACACTTGGGGGTTCTCAATTCACGTAATCTAGCAAACAGGGAGGGCCAAAAAAGATTGTCAAATGCACCTTGTATATCAATTGTCACGCCGATTACATATTTCGCCAATGTATTGGAGACCATTCCTAGTGCCTGGTTGACTGCGTCATCTATAGATTTACCTGGTCGGAAACCATACTGGCACTGGTGAAGGCCAAGAAGCTCCCTGTGGTCGCGTAAGCGTCCACATAAGAGTCGTTCCTGGACCTTCCCCATAGTGTTCAGCAGACATATCGGGCGGTAGCTCTTCGCAAGTTTCGGATCTCTATCCTCACCCTTTTTGATAATAATTGCCTCAGCAACCTTCCACACCTTTGGTACCCTTCCTTGCAGGAGACACTCATTCAGCAAGGCTGTCAAATACGGTACAATTAGCATTTTAAGGTTCTGTAGTGTTTCTGTAGTTATTTTATCTATTCCAGGAGATTTATTTTTCTTCAAGGAATCAATGGCATTGCCCACCTCCTCCTGTGCAAACGGAATAACCACACCCTCATCTGGATAGTCTTCTTCCATTTTTAGTCTCAAAAGCGACTGGTATTCATTATCTGAATTTGGATTATCACTTGGTAGCAGAGCTTCCAATAAGTAGTGAGCTGAGTCCCGCCAACCTATTGTTGTAGTTCCATCCGGCTTCTGGAGCGTAGACATGATAAGTGGTGTCTTAATTTTTTCACTAATAATCTTATATGGCAGTCCCCATACATTAGTTTCAAATTGTCTTTTAACAAAGTTTTCCCAGTGCTTTATTCTGGTATTTATTAGTTCTTGTTTATAGTTTCCTTTCAGTTCTCTGTAGTTTTGCAGCCTTCTTTGTCTCTCTCTATCACCCAGTGCCCTTTGATATGCTCTTCGAGCACGTCGTACACATCTTCTCAATTCTGTTAATGAGGAGCTCCAAGGGACCCTTGACTGACGAAAATAGGATCGTCTAGGTATGAAGGAATTCATGAGATTTTGAATTTGGTTCTGTATCTTTTCAGCCGCCTCATCAATATCAAAGCCATTTCCTATTGGTACTTGTAGCTGTAACTCTTCCCTCATACCTTCCCAATCAGCTCTCTTAAAATCAAAAATGGTTCCAGAAAAATCTTCATTTCTATTCATGTCAGATGTCCTTGTAATTTGGAATGTAATCATATTGTGATCGCTTACCGTTACCCTATTCAACACCTGCCAGCCTTGTATCCTACTTAAAACACTTTCGCTAGCCAACGTCACATCTATATTCGATTTCGCGCCTGCTCTATTTTGATATGTATATGGGAAGCCAGGTCTATTCATCACTATTAAATTGAGTTCCCCAATTGCATCCTGCAATTCCACTCCTCTCTCATCAGTCTCTATGCTATTCCAAAGTATCGATTTCGCATTGGCATCTATTGTGAAGATATGGAATCTGTTCCCTCCAACCTCTTTGGCTCTTTTCAATCTATCTATGTATGGTTGTATCTCATGTGCATACTGAAAATACGAATTAGTAAGTAAGAATACTCCCTCGGGTGATGTTAACTCCACCGTGATGGAATGCTCGTCATTTACCTGAGAGATTGCTGTAAGCAAAATGTCCCTTTTTAATACCACAGTAACCGTCATAGGATTTTCTCCACACATGATTGCCCTAGCACTAACTGGACTATGAACAAGCTTACCATTTTTGGTATACGGTTCTTGAATGCATAAAACATCCAAACTTCGATCCTCTGCAACCTTCCAGATCTCGGACATGACTGTGATACTACGCATTGCATTAATCTGAGCAACTCTTATCCCAGAATTCCTATTTGACATTAAGGTTGTCGAATATGGTTGTAGAACTTAACTCCAGTCTTGTCATACTCATAAACGGTTCTTCCATAACATTCTACAAACTCTCTGTAAAGATCTTCTTTATTAAATTTTTCGCTACGTCGAGTATATGCACGATTAAGTAACTCGCTTAGTTCTACCATATCTGTAGGTAAGTTATTACATCGCAGAAACAATCTATCCGCAGTTCCTGGATATGGAAAACCAATGGTCTTCCCTTTTGGATGTCCTTCTCTAATAATATGTCTAAGGGCCACAACAAGAACACTCATATCTTCCAACCTAGAGAGCCTATAATTCTCTTCCAGATCTGAATATATTAGATAAGGGTCTATTTGTTTTGTATCGCTATCCTTGTCACTATCCTTATTCTTATCACTATCCTTATCACTGGACGACATCTGAGTACTTCCACTCTCTGCAGGAGTGGTCTGAGTGCTGATTGACTTCATTAGGGGCTTATCACAACTTCCATTGTCATTTCTACTTTTCCCTTTCAGCTTAGATTTAATCTTTGAGAGAATTCCTCGATTCCCTGAACCTATATCACTACTACTTTTCCCATTTAATAGGGTGTGGCTAATTGGTTTCTCCTGTTGAAAAGGAGGAGACTCGCTGGATACGCTGGAGGTAACAACACTGTCCTGTAAGGGAAGAGAAGATTCATTCTCCTGTTGAGAAGGAGGAGACTCACTGGATACACTAAAGGTAGCAACACTGTCCTGTAAGGGAAGAGAAGATTCATTCTCCTGTTGAGAAGGAGGGGACTCACTGGATGCACCGGAGGTAACAACACTGTCCTGTAGGTGAAGTGAAAGTTCAGTCTCCCGTGACACCAAGGATACACATGTCTCCGTACTATCTATGATTTTTGAATCTTTTGCTTCTGTGGCTACCTTTACATTTTCTCGTTGCTTAAAACCTCTAGTATTCCCTATTATATTTGTGCCTGAGGAACTTTGTTGTTGCATGGTATCAAAAGTTTGTCTCTTATTACGTAGCATGTTCCTCCACTCCATCGCCCTGCGCCAGTTCCGTAGCCTCGTTGAAGGAGGCTTACGTTTCTTACTCCTCAAATTATTATCAGCTATTTGTTGATACTTATTTGTTAAATTTAATTCACTAAGAGGTATGAACACCTTACTGTATGGTGACAATTTACTGGCCATAATCTATACTCTGAATTGCTCTCTGTAAGTAAAGCTGATAAGTCGGACATTGTGGACCTGGTGAATTACATAATTTCCCTCTTGAGGAGCAGGGGATGCACTTTGCTGGCTTGCTAAGATTTGGACAAGTTTTCTTCTGGTGGTTTTCCTCGCCACAGTGTGAACAAACCGAAGCCTTTGCAGTACACTTAGCACTTTTATGACCAAAATTTTGACACTTAAAGCACTTAAATGCAAAGTAATCTCTTACTGATAGTGATCTAAAATCAACATACACACGTTTCCCTTCAATCAGCGTTTTCCTCACACGTGCACTCACTTCAAAGACATGGTTTACTTCTGTTTTCCCTCTGGGGCCGGTTTTAAAACAGTGCCGCATTTCCTCACTTAATTCTTGCTTGGTCATTTTGTCTGAAAGATTTTGTTGCCAAATTGTTTCTTGTAGTTCTTGACCATCCATGTCACTTGGTACGTCATATATAATGACGAGAGGTCGTTTCTTCCTTGGGGCCTCACACTTCAAGCTTTCTGAAATTTTGCTGTTTGAAACAATTTTCTCAATATCCGCAGCTGTTTCGGTTTCCACAATCAGCACACTGTTAATTGCACGCATATTTTTGATTTTAATTTGTTCCTTCCTTGGATCAAGCAGACTTGTGAATCTCTTTTTTGTAGTTTTTGCATCTCCTTCATCTTTTGATTTAATAAATAAAGTATTGTTTGTTTTCGCTTGGGCCGACGCTATTTTAGCCTTAGCACTTGGTCTTGCTGCAATTTCTGCAAAAGAAGGTACAGGCACCTTCGGTATTTCCTCCTTGATAGTTTTTATTTCTTTTGAAATCCCATCACTTTTTTCTACAAGAGTGTCACGAAGCCATTCATTCTGCTTTGTAAGCTCCTCATTCCTACCAACAAGTCTAGATTGGAACAATGCCCACATTGAAAGCTTGTTTCGCAACTCACTCATCACATTTATGGTTATTTTCTTAGTTGGGGTCATGCACTCATCAATAAACTCCAAGATGTCGGTATAATAGTCTTCTACTGTGCTCATTTTCATACCTGCACTAGTATCTCTACGTACATTTGCTTCCTCGTCGACAACAGAAGCCATAGTTAAAACATTTAACTGAACAGTTACAACAGAATCAGCGTAAGCAAGCACTTACGTTTTCCACAGTTTACAGCTCTCCTGCGGCGAGAAGGCACGATTCTGCAAGCAGTATTTGGCAGACGCACTGTATGCACACTCAATATCTCGCTGACCACGAGAAATGGGTGCAACGATCCCTCCTACTTGTCCAGCGTCAAATCCCACTCTTACAAAGAGTGTGATAGAGCTGGAAGTGTAGCAGTTTCTTTGCCAACTGATATTGTTTTTGGCAGTAGTACCAACTGCCGTGGTACACAGATCGAACCACTGTCGTGGTACACAGATCGAACCACAGTCGCCTACCAGTTTCGGTACACAGATCGAACTACGATCTACAGATTCTTTGACAGCACGTCCTGAGAGATACACTATATTTACCACACTATTATAATATTGTTTCAACAGCTTCTTTGTATAATCTTAAAAAAAAGATACTTGCTGTTTAATGAAGCTTACAGTAACTGAGCACAACACAGTTAGGTTATGAAGTCCGATGTCAGTTATACACACTCCAAAACGTGCGTTAACGAAATCCACCCGCACGAATCCACGCACACGCGCGAACACACACGAGACGACAACGAAAAACACACGTTAAGCTGCCATGCAGCAAATAATACACGCGAAATGCCGTTTCAAGATTGAACACAGTTAGGTTATGAAGTCCGATGTCAGCTATACACACTCCAAAACGTGCGTTAACGAAACCCACCCGCACGAATTCACGCACACGCGCGAACACACACGAGACGACAACGAAAAACACACGTTAAGCAGCCATGTAGCAAATAACACACGCGAAATGCCGTTTCAAGATTGAAGAACGGAAGATGTAGGAATCGACCGCGGCCATTTTAGATAGGGACAGCGGGAATCTCGTTAATCCATTCATGCGCGTCACTAATTAGATGACGAGGCATTTGGCTACCTTAAGAGAGTCATAGTTACTCCCGCCGTTTACCCGCGCTTGCTTGAATTTCTTCACGTTGACATTCAGAGCACTGGGCAGAAATCACATTGCGTCAACACCCGCTAGGGCCATCGCAATGCTTTGTTTTAATTAGACAGTCGGATTCCCCCAGTCCGTGCCAGTTCTGAGTTGATCGTTGAATGGCGGCCGAAGAGAATCCGCGCACCCGCGCGCCCCCGGAGGAGCACGCTAAGGCGGACGCGGCCTCGCAGCAAGGAAGATCCGTGGGAGGCCAAGGCACGGGACCGAGCTCGGATCCTGCACGCAGGTTGAAGCACCGGGGCGCGAACGCCGCGCAGGCGCGCGCATCCTGCACCGCCGGCCAGCACGAGGCCAACCAACGGCGAGAGCAGACCACGCCCGCGCTAAACGCCCGCACTTACCGGCACCCCTACGGCACTCACCTCGCCCAGGCCCGGCACGTTAGCGCTGACCCACTTCCCGACCAAGCCCGACACGCCCCGATCCTCAGAGCCAATCCTTATCCCGAAGTTACGGATCCAATTTGCCGACTTCCCTTACCTACATTATTCTATCGACTAGAGGCTCTTCACCTTGGAGACCTGCTGCGGATATGGGTACGAACCGGCGCGACACCTCCACGTGGCCCTCTCCCGGATTTTCAAGGTCCGAGGGGAAGATCGGGACACCGCCGCAACTGCGGTGCTCTTCGCGTTCCAAACCCTATCTCCCTGCTAGAGGATTCCAGGGAACTCGAA
>NW_025726203.1:1170000-1172500 GCF_021461395.2 Schistocerca americana | reverse complement strand
GAGGCCCGGGAGCGTGCTGTCGTGGCATTGCCGGCGGGAGACAACACGCGCCACCTACGGTGACCGGCAGCTCCAACGCCAGCGCCACAGAAGGACAAAAGCCCCACTTGGGTGCCGAAGCGAACTCTCCCAGCACAGCGCACGCGCCAACACGTCCGCACAGCTGCGATACAAACCACCTGCGAGAACCGCAGAGGCGACCGAGCAGCAGACGGCGTCGCGGCGCCGAGCGCCGGGCGGCGGCGCATCCTCAGCGCACACAGTCCTCAATCGGACCAGCACACTGCAGATGTCCACCGCGCTTCGCACCGGGCCCGCGAGGACCTACTTTGGCCGCACGGCGCCGCGTGCAGGGTGCGCCGGCGCGCAGCTGCGCCGCCTGCCGCCTCCGTCGGCCGGCGCGCCTGCCACTGGCCGCCCCCACCAGCCGGCTGTAGCGCGTGCGCCCACGCACCGCGCGGCCAGCACGCCGGGAGGCCCCCCCTCACCGGCCGGGGACGGTCCCACCCAGCCACCGCCGCGTATCGCTTCACACCCAGATGCCATTCACGTTCGTGGGCATGGTGGGTATCGCTGGAACAACCGGTTGGTAGCTCAACCGATCGTCGCCATCACTGATTCACCTCTAGCGAGAACAACCGCACCACAACGGTTTACCAGTTGTTCATTTGCGTAACGTCACCAGCAAACGTAGGCGTCCATCGCCATTTGCAAATTCAACGATTGTTGCATGCCTGTGTCAGGTGTCACGACACACTATGTCTGCCCACATACACGCAACAACATGTGCACGCTTCGCGAACACGTGGAAGGTGGCCCCCGTACGTATGCGATGTCCATTGCGCGAACGACTGTCAACCGGCCTCTGTCGCATGTCGCAGATGTGGAACGCAGTGCACCATGCTATCACGGTGTGTGAGAAGAGACGACTACGTCTGACAACACGCGCCACTACATCAACAGACGGCTCATGCTGATCGCCATCCAGGGCATACCACACTGCAATCCAGCTCTTATAGGGAGACGACACGTAGCTGAGTGCACAACATTTGGACCGCATGGTTCGCCGTTGTTGGCGCAGTCGTTGTACGGTCACATGTACCACGATGTATCATTCAGTACATGAGGACCAATGTGCAGTACAGTGTGTGATTTGGACGTACAACATCAGCGGACAGTTGACACAGGCCGTACCACAGCGTAGGCTAAGTGCTTCGCCATGCGAATGCCAATGAACAACTGCAAATGCCAATGAACAACTGCAAAGGGCATTGAGCATGTACGTCCTGCTGCCATCCACATTACAGTGTATAGCTGCAAGGTGTTTAACATGAAGCGATACACTGCGGACCGGGCAGTGCGAGTAGCAAACTATGTTGCGGGGGTTGCAGTTAGGCAACACTACACTAATTTAACGCGTCGTATGACAATTACAGAGCAGGTTAAGGCCCAACATGTGTTGGGTTAAGGCCCAACGTGTGTTGGGTTAAGGCCCAACGTGTGTTGGGTTAAGGCCCAACGTGTGTTGGGTTAAGGCCCAACGTGTGTTGGGTTAAGGCCCAACGTGTGTTGGGTTAAGGCCCAACGTGTGTTGGGTTAAGGCCCAACGTGTGTTGGGTTAAGGCCCAACGTGTGTTGGGTTAAGGCCCAACGTGTGTTGGGTTAAGGCCCAACGTGTGTTGGGTTAAGGCCCAACGTGTGTTGGGTTACGGCGCAATATAGGTTACATTGCGGCGCAATATAGGTTACATTGCGGCGCAATATAGGTTACATTGCGGCGCAATATAGGTTACATTGCGGCGCAATATAGGTTACATTGAGGCGCAATATAGGTTACATTGAGGCGCAATATAGGTTACATTGAGGCGCAATATAGGTTACATTGAGGCGCAATATAGGTTACATTGAGGCGCAATATAGGTTACATTGAGGCGCAATATAGGTTACATTGAGGCGCAATATAGGTTACATTGAGGCGCAATATAGGTTAGGTTAAGGCGCAATATAGGTTAGGTTAAGGCGCAATATAGGTTAGGTTAAGGTACGACATAGGTTAGGTTAAGGTACGACATAGGTTAGGTTAAGGTACGACATAGGTTAGGTTAAGGTACGACATAGGTTAGGTTAAGGTACGACATAGGTTAGGTTAAGGTACGACATAGGTTAGGTTACGGTACGACATAGGTTAGGTTACGGTACGACATAGGTTAGGTTACGGTACGACATAGGTTAGGTTACGGTACGACATAGGTTAGGTTACGGTACGACATAGGTTAGGTTACGGTACGACATAGGTTAGGTTACGGTACGACATAGGTTAGGTTACGGTACGACATAGGTTAGGTTACGGTACGACATAGGTTAGGTTACGGTACGACATAGGTTAGGTTACGGTACGACATAGGTTAGGTTACGGTACGACATAGGTTAGGTTACGGTACGACATAGGTTAGGTTACGGTACGACATAGGTTAGGTTACGGTACGACATAGGTTAGGTT
>NW_025726203.1:1157500-1162500 GCF_021461395.2 Schistocerca americana | reverse complement strand
TTTCGGCCTAGGAAGACACGCTGATTCCTTCAGTGTAGCGCGCGTGCGGCCCAGAACATCTAAGGGCATCACAGACCTGTTATTGCTCAATCTCGTGCGGCTAGAAGCCGCCTGTCCCTCTAAGAAGAAAAGTAATCGCTGACAGCACGAAGGATGTCACGCGACTAGTTAGCAGGCTAGAGTCTCGTTCGTTATCGGAATTAACCAGACAAATCGCTCCACCAACTAAGAACGGCCATGCACCACCACCCACCGAATCAAGAAAGAGCTATCAATCTGTCAATCCTTCCGGTGTCCGGGCCTGGTGAGGTTTCCCGTGTTGAGTCAAATTAAGCCGCAGGCTCCACTCCTGGTGGTGCCCTTCCGTCAATTCCTTTAAGTTTCAGCTTTGCAACCATACTTCCCCCGGAACCCAAAAGCTTTGGTTTCCCGGAGGCTGCCCGCCGAGTCATCGGAGGAACTGCGGCGGATCGCTGGCTGGCATCGTTTATGGTTAGAACTAGGGCGGTATCTGATCGCCTTCGAACCTCTAACTTTCGTTCTTGATTAATGAAAACATACTTGGCAAATGCTTTCGCTTCTGTTCGTCTTGCGACGATCCAAGAATTTCACCTCTAACGTCGCAATACGAATGCCCCCGCCTGTCCCTATTAATCATTACCTCGGGTTCCGAAAACCAACAAAATAGAACCGAGGTCCTATTCCATTATTCCATGCACACAGTATTCAGGCGGGCTTGCCTGCTTTAAGCACTCTAATTTGTTCAAAGTAAACGTGCCGGCCCACCGAGACACTCACTCAAGAGCACCCTGGTAGGATTGCAACGGGGTCCGCCTCGGGACGCACGAGCACGCACGAGGCGCGTCGCACGCCTTCAGCTCGCCCCACCGGCAGGACGTCCCACGATACATGCCAGTTAAACACCGACGGGCGGTGAACCAACAGCGTGGGACACAAATCCAACTACGAGCTTTTTAACCGCAACAACTTTAATATACGCTATTGGAGCTGGAATTACCGCGGCTGCTGGCACCAGACTTGCCCTCCAATAGATACTCGTTAAAGGATTTAAAGTGTACTCATTCCGATTACGGGGCCTCGGATGAGTCCCGTATCGTTATTTTTCGTCACTACCTCCCCGTGCCGGGAGTGGGTAATTTGCGCGCCTGCTGCCTTCCTTGGATGTGGTAGCCGTTTCTCAGGCTCCCTCTCCGGAATCGAACCCTGATTCCCCGTTACCCGTTACAACCATGGTAGGCGCAGAACCTACCATCGACAGTTGATAAGGCAGACATTTGAAAGATGCGTCGCCGGTACGAGGACCGTGCGATCAGCCCAAAGTTATTCAGAGTCACCAAGGCAAACGGACCGGACGAGCCGACCGATTGGTTTTGATCTAATAAAAGCGTCCCTTCCATCTCTGGTCGGGACTCTGTTTGCATGTATTAGCTCTAGAATTACCACAGTTATCCAAGTAACGTGGGTACGATCTAAGGAACCATAACTGATTTAATGAGCCATTCGCGGTTTCACCTTAATGCGGCTTGTACTGAGACATGCATGGCTTAATCTTTGAGACAAGCATATGACTACTGGCAGGATCAACCAGGGAGCTGCGTCAACTAGAGCTGAGCAGCCGGCCGCCCGGGAGTGTGTCCCGGGGGCCCACGCGAACACGCAAGCGTCCGCTCAATTATTCTGCAAACAGGAGGAGGCTGAGCTCCCCTGCACCATACACCTCGAAACCCTCTCAGGTCCCGGCGGCGCGCAGCGCCGTCCTAAGTACTTGGTCGGGTTCGAGAGAGGCGCAATCGCCCGGAGTTTGGCGAGTAGACGCTTTAGGTGCGACCACCCGTGCTCCCAACTGAGCTTGCCGCTGCCGACAGAGGCCCGGGAGCGTGCTGTCGTGGCATTGCCGGCGGGAGACAACACGCGCCACCTACGGTGACCGGCAGCTCCAACGCCAGCGCCACAGAAGGACAAAAGCCCCACTTGGGTGCCGAAGCGAACTCTCCCAGCACAGCGCACGCGCCAACACGTCCGCACAGCTGCGATACAAACCACCTGCGAGAACCGCAGAGGCGACCGAGCAGCAGACGGCGTCGCGGCGCCGAGCGCCGGGCGGCGGCGCATCCTCAGCGCACACAGTCCTCAATCGGACCAGCACACTGCAGATGTCCACCGCGCTTCGCACCGGGCCCGCGAGGACCTACTTTGGCCGCACGGCGCCGCGTGCAGGGTGCGCCGGCGCGCAGCTGCGCCGCCTGCCGCCTCCGTCGGCCGGCGCGCCTGCCACTGGCCGCCCCCACCAGCCGGCTGTAGCGCGTGCGCCCACGCACCGCGCGGCCAGCACGCCGGGAGGCCCCCCCTCACCGGCCGGGGACGGTCCCACCCAGCCACCGCCGCGTATCGCTTCACACCCAGATGCCATTCACGTTCGTGGGCATGGTGGGTATCGCTGGAACAACCGGTTGGTAGCTCAACCGATCGTCGCCATCACTGATTCACCTCTAGCGAGAACAACCGCACCACAACGGTTTACCAGTTGTTCATTTGCGTAACGTCACCAGCAAACGTAGGCGTCCATCGCCATTTGCAAATTCAACGATTGTTGCATGCCTGTGTCAGGTGTCACGACACACTATGTCTGCCCACATACACGCAACAACATGTGCACGCTTCGCGAACACGTGGAAGGTGGCCCCCGTACGTATGCGATGTCCATTGCGCGAACGACTGTCAACCGGCCTCTGTCGCATGTCGCAGATGTGGAACGCAGTGCACCATGCTATCACGGTGTGTGAGAAGAGACGACTACGTCTGACAACACGCGCCACTACATCAACAGACGGCTCATGCTGATCGCCATCCAGGGCATACCACACTGCAATCCAGCTCTTATAGGGAGACGACACGTAGCTGAGTGCACAACATTTGGACCGCATGGTTCGCCGTTGTTGGCGCAGTCGTTGTACGGTCACATGTACCACGATGTATCATTCAGTACATGAGGACCAATGTGCAGTACAGTGTGTGATTTGGACGTACAACATCAGCGGACAGTTGACACAGGCCGTACCACAGCGTAGGCTAAGTGCTTCGCCATGCGAATGCCAATGAACAACTGCAAATGCCAATGAACAACTGCAAAGGGCATTGAGCATGTACGTCCTGCTGCCATCCACATTACAGTGTATAGCTGCAAGGTGTTTAACATGAAGCGATACACTGCGGACCGGGCAGTGCGAGTAGCAAACTATGTTGCGGGGGTTGCAGTTAGGCAACACTACACTAATTTAACGCGTCGTATGACAATTACAGAGCAGGTTAAGGCCCAACATGTGTTGGGTTAAGGCCCAACGTGTGTTGGGTTAAGGCCCAACGTGTGTTGGGTTAAGGCCCAACGTGTGTTGGGTTAAGGCCCAACGTGTGTTGGGTTAAGGCCCAACGTGTGTTGGGTTAAGGCCCAACGTGTGTTGGGTTAAGGCCCAACGTGTGTTGGGTTAAGGCCCAACGTGTGTTGGGTTAAGGCCCAACGTGTGTTGGGTTAAGGCCCAACGTGTGTTGGGTTAAGGCCCAACGTGTGTTGGGTTAAGGCCCAACGTGTGTTGGGTTACGGCGCAATATAGGTTACATTGCGGCGCAATATAGGTTACATTGCGGCGCAATATAGGTTACATTGCGGCGCAATATAGGTTACATTGCGGCGCAATATAGGTTACATTGCGGCGCAATATAGGTTACATTGAGGCGCAATATAGGTTACATTGAGGCGCAATATAGGTTACATTGAGGCGCAATATAGGTTACATTGAGGCGCAATATAGGTTACATTGAGGCGCAATATAGGTTACATTGAGGCGCAATATAGGTTACATTGAGGCGCAATATAGGTTACATTGAGGCGCAATATAGGTTACATTGAGGCGCAATATAGGTTACATTGAGGCGCAATATAGGTTAGGTTAAGGCGCAATATAGGTTAGGTTAAGGCGCAATATAGGTTAGGTTAAGGTACGACATAGGTTAGGTTAAGGTACGACATAGGTTAGGTTAAGGTACGACATAGGTTAGGTTAAGGTACGACATAGGTTAGGTTAAGGTACGACATAGGTTAGGTTAAGGTACGACATAGGTTAGGTTACGGTACGACATAGGTTAGGTTACGGTACGACATAGGTTAGGTTACGGTACGACATAGGTTAGGTTACGGTACGACATAGGTTAGGTTACGGTACGACATAGGTTAGGTTACGGTACGACATAGGTTAGGTTACGGTACGACATAGGTTAGGTTACGGTACGACATAGGTTAGGTTACGGTACGACATAGGTTAGGTTACGGTACGACATAGGTTAGGTTACGGTACGACATAGGTTAGGTTACGGTACGACATAGGTTAGGTTACGGTACGACATAGGTTAGGTTACGGTACGACATAGGTTAGGTTACGGTACGACATAGGTTAGGTTACGGTACGACATAGGTTAGGTTACGGTACGACATAGGTTAGGTTACGGTACGACATAGGTTAGGTTACGGTACGACATAGGTTAGGTTACGGTACGACATAGGTTAGGTTACGGTACGATATAGGTTAGGTTACGGTACACATTGTTGTAAGGAAAGGTTTAATGGGGGGGGGGGGGGGCGGCCGGTTTGTTGATTGTGATTATAGTAAGTGGATGCCTGCGGCATCATCTGATTTGCCACGTCAGGATGCACCTTTGGCTCATGACAGGCGGCGCTCTCATTCCATGCTTGTGGCAGACGTGTGTCTTTCATTCCTGCCATTGTTTGTGTGCTGTGAGAGGAGGCAGTATTGTGATGTTGGGTGCACCCCTGTGTAGGACATGTGTGGGTGTTGGTGGCTTGGCTGAGCAATGGTGGTTGTCGGGAGGGTGGGATATTCTGTTTTCTGAGTGGACCTCCCAGTCTGGTTATGACAGTGTGGATTGTCTAATGTGGCGGAGAGGATGCACTGGGTGTTGTTCCATGC
>NW_025726203.1:1150000-1152500 GCF_021461395.2 Schistocerca americana | reverse complement strand
GCAAAGCCGCATGGTCCAACGAATCGAACGCCTTGGACACATCGAGGGATGCCATGAACACAGAACGACAGCGGCGGACGGCGCCGACGAGTATCCGGTCGAGGAGGAAAGTGTTCTCCAGCATCCCATCCCTTGGGATGAAAGCCCGCTGACGTTCGTCCACAGCACACATCTGCATAAGGCGAGTCGCCAGAACCTTATGGAAGGTTCGGGCTAGCACCGAGCAGACGGTGATGGGCCGAAAGTCAGCGGGGGATGCTGGGGCGGCTGTCTTAGGGAGCAAAGAGGTCCTGGCTCGGAGGAGGGAAGGGGGAAGCTTGCGGGTAAGCAGGAAAAGGTTTAGGAGTTTGGTGGTGACTTCCGCTGGAAGGCGGCGCAGCTGCACCGGCGAGAGGCCGTCAGGGCCGGCAACGGAGCCTCTGGGCGGCAAGGCGGCCGCAACCTCTTCTGCAGTGATCGGCCTCCATAGGCGCTCAAAGTCAACAGACTCCGAGCACGGGAGAAGCCGATCGGGAATGGAGCCAGCGTTGGAAGGTGGCTCTGTCGTGAAGAGGCTGCGCCAGAAGTCCACCAGCCCTGGGATGTTCGACGGCGGCTGGAGCAGGGTGCCATCCAGGAGGCCACGCACGCAGCGCGCGCGATTCTTCCTGAAGGCATCCTGACATCTGGCATATTCCCACCGGCGGCGCTTCCGCTTGGAGAGCGGAGGGCCACCACCAGACCGCTGCTTGGATGGCGGGCGCAACGTCTTCCTCTTCCTTGCTTCTGCTTCCTCAGAGCCGACAGCTCGGAGGGCCTCAGGCAGCCCAGCCGCGACCACTGCCAACGGCGTACCCGGCCCCAAACGCGCAAGGTCGTCCAGGGCCGAGAAGCGCGCGGCCGACCGCGGCAGGCCGGCGAGGTGCCTCCATATGGCTTCGTCGACTACAGATGTTTGTGGCGGGCGCTCAAGCTCCGGCGGAGAGGGTGGCCCCTCCGGCAGCGACTCCGGGACGGGTGAATGGCGCAGACCATGCTGTGTCTGTTGTTCCCGCCTCAGCTCCTCTACGTATTCCCGCACCATCGTCCTGTGTGCCACCGTCCTCCTCCTGCACTTGATGGCATCCAGGGTACGGTGCGGAAACAGGGGTAGAAGCTCCTGGTTTGCAAAGAGGACTTTGGAGTCACTGGCACAGAGAAGCCTAGCCTCCGCCAGGGCGAGCTCCCGCATTTCTTCTTCCGCCCACCGAGCTCGCTTCCTATCAGTTGCAATCTCCGCATTTGCCGCTTCCGGATGGGCGCGGCGGCGGTGTTGTCCGAGCCCGATCTTGCTGCGGAAGGCACGGCTGCAAATGCTGCAGTGGAACCATGGCTCCACGGCCTCCTCTACTTCAGGGACGGTTGGCAGGCTAGCAGTCGGGACTGTTAGGCCGGGTCCTTCAGCGGAAGGCCCGGTACCCGTGTTTTCTTCTCTTGTTGTCCCAACATTAAGGGTTATGCGATGGAGGGCTGGTAACCCCCCAAAGCCCCAAGTGCGGACTTCCACTCTGCTTACCAGTCCTATCAAGGACTGGCGTATCGGCGGGCCCACGGGAAGGGGGGAAGCCGCAGGCAAGGAGAGGCTAAGAGGGCATGGCCCATGTATTGCGCTTCACTTGCCCAGTAACTATGAGAGAGTCATAGTTACTCCCGCCGTTTACCCGCGCTTGCTTGAATTTCTTCACGTTGACATTCAGAGCACTGGGCAGAAATCACATTGCGTCAACACCCGCTAGGGCCATCGCAATGCTTTGTTTTAATTAGACAGTCGGATTCCCCCAGTCCGTGCCAGTTCTGAGTTGATCGTTGAATGGCGGCCGAAGAGAATCCGCGCACCCGCGCGCCCCCGGAGGAGCACGCTAAGGCGGACGCGGCCTCGCAGCAAGGAAGATCCGTGGGAGGCCAAGGCACGGGACCGAGCTCGGATCCTGCACGCAGGTTGAAGCACCGGGGCGCGAACGCCGCGCAGGCGCGCGCATCCTGCACCGCCGGCCAGCACGAGGCCAACCAACGGCGAGAGCAGACCACGCCCGCGCTAAACGCCCGCACTTACCGGCACCCCTACGGCACTCACCTCGCCCAGGCCCGGCACGTTAGCGCTGACCCACTTCCCGACCAAGCCCGACACGCCCCGATCCTCAGAGCCAATCCTTATCCCGAAGTTACGGATCCAATTTGCCGACTTCCCTTACCTACATTATTCTATCGACTAGAGGCTCTTCACCTTGGAGACCTGCTGCGGATATGGGTACGAACCGGCGCGACACCTCCACGTGGCCCTCTCCCGGATTTTCAAGGTCCGAGGGGAAGATCGGGACACCGCCGCAACTGCGGTGCTCTTCGCGTTCCAAACCCTATCTCCCCGCTAGAGGATTCCAGGGAACTCGAACGCTCATGCAGAAAAGAAAACTCTTCCCCGATCTCCCGACGGCGTCTCCGGGTCCTTTTGGGTTACCCCGACGAGCATCTCTAAAAGAGGGGC
>NW_025726203.1:1142500-1145000 GCF_021461395.2 Schistocerca americana | reverse complement strand
GACAAAAGCCCCACTTGGGTGCCGAAGCGAACTCTCCCAGCACAGCGCACGCGCCAACACGTCCGCACAGCTGCGATACAAACCACCTGCGAGAACCGCAGAGGCGACCGAGCAGCAGACGGCGTCGCGGCGCCGAGCGCCGGGCGGCGGCGCATCCTCAGCGCACACAGTCCTCAATCGGACCAGCACACTGCAGATGTCCACCGCGCTTCGCACCGGGCCCGCGAGGACCTACTTTGGCCGCACGGCGCCGCGTGCAGGGTGCGCCGGCGCGCAGCTGCGCCGCCTGCCGCCTCCGTCGGCCGGCGCGCCTGCCACTGGCCGCCCCCACCAGCCGGCTGTAGCGCGTGCGCCCACGCACCGCGCGGCCAGCACGCCGGGAGGCCCCCCCTCACCGGCCGGGGACGGTCCCACCCAGCCACCGCCGCGTATCGCTTCACACCCAGATGCCATTCACGTTCGTGGGCATGGTGGGTATCGCTGGAACAACCGGTTGGTAGCTCAACCGATCGTCGCCATCACTGATTCACCTCTAGCGAGAACAACCGCACCACAACGGTTTACCAGTTGTTCATTTGCGTAACGTCACCAGCAAACGTAGGCGTCCATCGCCATTTGCAAATTCAACGATTGTTGCATGCCTGTGTCAGGTGTCACGACACACTATGTCTGCCCACATACACGCAACAACATGTGCACGCTTCGCGAACACGTGGAAGGTGGCCCCCGTACGTATGCGATGTCCATTGCGCGAACGACTGTCAACCGGCCTCTGTCGCATGTCGCAGATGTGGAACGCAGTGCACCATGCTATCACGGTGTGTGAGAAGAGACGACTACGTCTGACAACACGCGCCACTACATCAACAGACGGCTCATGCTGATCGCCATCCAGGGCATACCACACTGCAATCCAGCTCTTATAGGGAGACGACACGTAGCTGAGTGCACAACATTTGGACCGCATGGTTCGCCGTTGTTGGCGCAGTCGTTGTACGGTCACATGTACCACGATGTATCATTCAGTACATGAGGACCAATGTGCAGTACAGTGTGTGATTTGGACGTACAACATCAGCGGACAGTTGACACAGGCCGTACCACAGCGTAGGCTAAGTGCTTCGCCATGCGAATGCCAATGAACAACTGCAAATGCCAATGAACAACTGCAAAGGGCATTGAGCATGTACGTCCTGCTGCCATCCACATTACAGTGTATAGCTGCAAGGTGTTTAACATGAAGCGATACACTGCGGACCGGGCAGTGCGAGTAGCAAACTATGTTGCGGGGGTTGCAGTTAGGCAACACTACACTAATTTAACGCGTCGTATGACAATTACAGAGCAGGTTAAGGCCCAACATGTGTTGGGTTAAGGCCCAACGTGGGTTGGGTTAAGGCCCAACGTGTGTTGGGTTAAGGCCCAACGTGTGTTGGGTTAAGGCCCAACGTGTGTTGGGTTAAGGCCCAACGTGTGTTGGGTTAAGGCCCAACGTGTGTTGGGTTAAGGCCCAACGTGTGTTGGGTTAAGGCCCAACGTGTGTTGGGTTAAGGCCCAACGTGTGTTGGGTTAAGGCCCAACGTGTGTTGGGTTAAGGCCCAACGTGTGTTGGGTTAAGGCCCAACGTGTGTTGGGTTAAGGCCCAACGTGTGTTGGGTTAAGGCCCAACGTGTGTTGGGTTAAGGCCCAACGTGTGTTGGGTTACGGCGCAATATAGGTTACATTGCGGCGCAATATAGGTTACATTGAGGCGCAATATAGGTTACATTGAGGCGCAATATAGGTTACATTGAGGCGCAATATAGGTTACATTGAGGCGCAATATAGGTTACATTGAGGCGCAATATAGGTTACATTGAGGCGCAATATAGGTTACATTGAGGCGCAATATAGGTTACATTGAGGCGCAATATAGGTTAGGTTAAGGCGCAATATAGGTTAGGTTAAGGCGCAATATAGGTTAGGTTAAGGTACGACATAGGTTAGGTTAAGGTACGACATAGGTTAGGTTAAGGTACGACATAGGTTAGGTTAAGGTACGACATAGGTTAGGTTAAGGTACGACATAGGTTAGGTTAAGGTACGACATAGGTTAGGTTACGGTACGACATAGGTTAGGTTACGGTACGACATAGGTTAGGTTACGGTACGACATAGGTTAGGTTACGGTACGACATAGGTTAGGTTACGGTACGACATAGGTTAGGTTACGGTACGACATAGGTTAGGTTACGGTACGACATATGTTAGGTTACGGTACGACATAGGTTAGGTTACGGTACGACATAGGTTAGGTTACGGTACGACATAGGTTAGGTTACGGTACGACATAGGTTAGGTTACGGTACGACATAGGTTAGGTTACGGTACGACATAGGTTAGGTTACGGTACGACATAGGTTAGGTTACGGTACGACATAGGTTAGGTTACGGTACGACATAGGTTAGGTTACGGTACGACATAGGTTAGGTTACGGTACGACATAGGTTAGGTTACGGT
>NW_025726203.1:1135000-1137500 GCF_021461395.2 Schistocerca americana | reverse complement strand
GTCCCAGGTACCGGAAGGTTTCACCCACACGTAGGGCGGGCACGGTGGCGTTGCCCGCTTTGAAGGTAACGTCGGCGTCGACCTTCACCTTCTTGTCGCGCCCAGACGCGACTAAGGCGAGGGTGAAACACTTCCGGGCGTTGATCTGCAGCCCCAGATGGGCGAGGGCTGCGACGGCTGCGTCGATGAGGGACTGCAATCCCCTCGCGGTCGATGCAAAAAGCAGGACGTCATCTGCGAAGGCCGCAGCGTTAACTCTGCGACCCAGGATCCGAGCTCCGATGTGGGAGGGAAGTTGACTCAAAACATAGTCCACCGCAAAATTGAAAAGGAGGGGGGAGAGGGGGTCACCCTGACGCACACCCCTAGCCGGCTGCAGGGGCACGCCCACGTCGGCGCCGCCCGCTATCACCGTCGTGCTACCCTCGTAACACCTTTCGACGTACTCAATAAAGCAATCCGGCAGGCCATGAGCCCTCAGCACGGGGCGGAGGGCGGCATGGTCCACCGAATCGAACGCTTTAGAGACGTCGATCGATGCCACAAAAACAGAGCGACAGGAGCGGACTGCGTCGGTGAGAGCAGTGTCCAAGATGAAGGTGTTTTCCAACATCCCATCCCGGGGGATGAATGCCCGCTGACGTTCGTCCACAGCACATGCACGCATCAGGCGTGACGCGAGAACCTTGTGAAAGGTCCGCGCCAACACCGAGCAGACCGTAATGGGGCGAAAGTCAGCGGGGGATGTTGGTGCAGCCGTTTTGGGGAGAAGTGACGTCCGGGCGCGAAGCAGACGCTCGGGGAGGGCGCGGGCCAGGAGGAAGAGGTTCAAGAGTTTCACCAGGACTTCATGCGGCAGGCGCCGCAGCTCCGCTGGAGTCAGGCCGTCCGGCCCGGCTGCCGATCCCCTGGGCGGCAAGGCAGCAGCAACCTCCTCACGTGTGACCGGCCCCCATAGGCACTCAGGAGCGACAGGCTCCGAGTGCGGGAGAAGGCGGTCACGGATGAAGCCGGCGGTGGAGATCGGCTTCTTCGTGAAGAGGTCCGCCCAGAAGTCCAGCAGACCGGGGATGTCGGGTGGCGGCTGCAGCAGGGTGCCGTCCAGCAAGCCGCGCACGCAACGCGCACGCGACCTACGGAAGGCGTCCTGTGTCCGCGCGTATTCCCAGCGGCGCCGCTTGCGCTTCTGCAGCGGCGGGGCGGCAGGCGGCCGCTTGGATGGTTGGCGCGGCCGCTGTGTCCTGGTGATCGACCTCTCCCCCCTGGACCCGACCGACGCAAGGGCATCCGGGAGCATGCCCAGGATGACATCGGGCGGCGTGCCCCGCCCCAGACCAATGACTCGATCCAGGGCAGAGAAACGCTGGGCGGAAGCAGGTAGCCCCGCCAGATGCTCCCAGATGGCGGCGTCAGTCGGCCCCTCCGGCGGCGGCCCGGTGGTGTCGGCCGCGAAGTCCTCGGCTGCGTCGACGGGCGGCGCAGCGGCCTCGCCCGCGTCAGGCAGCGAGCTCGCTGCTCCACGGCGGGACGCCGGCTCTTCACCCCGACCGATCTCAAGTGCCTCCATGAATTGGCGGACAAGCTGCTTGTGGGCAGCTTGCCGCCGTCGGCACTTGATTGCCTCAAGCGTTCGGTCGGGGAACATCCTGGTAAGTTCTTGATTTACAAAGAAGAACCGGGCGTCCCTCTCAAGGAACAGTTCGGCCTCTGCCTTGGCGAGCGACAGGACTTCTTCCTCCGTCCACCTCGCGCGATGCCTCTCCGTCACGATCTCAGCGTTGGCGGCCGCAGGGTGTTGGCGGCGGCGATGGACCCCGAGACCGTTCTTCGTGGTAAAAGTGCGGTGGCACTCACTGCAAGCAAAGGGAGCTACACAAACTATCGCATTTTCGTTACGGCCGGTTGGCCGGATAGGTGCTGGGGTAGCTGGGGTGGCACCTTCAGCGGAAGGGCCACCATCTCTTGTTTCTTGTCGGCTGCCCCCAACTATAAAGGGATAATGCGAGGGGGGGCTGGTAACCCCCCCAAGCCCCTGGTGCGGTCTTCCACTCTGCGAAAATCAGCGGGCCCACGAGAAGGGGAGAAGACCGCAGGAGAGGAGAGGCTAAGAGGGCTCCTTAAGAGAGTCATAGTTACTCCCGCCGTTTACCCGCGCTTGCTTGAATTTCTTCACGTTGACATTCAGAGCACTGGGCAGAAATCACATTGCGTCAACACCCGCTAGGGCCATCGCAATGCTTTGTTTTAATTAGACAGTCGGATTCCCCCAGTCCGTGCCAGTTCTGAGTTGATCGTTGAATGGCGGCCGAAGAGAATCCGCGCACCCGCGCGCCCCCGGAGGAGCACGCTAAGGCGGACGCGGCCTCGCAGCAAGGAAGATCCGTGGGAGGCCAAGGCACGGGACCGAGCTCGGATCCTGCACGCAGGTTGAAGCACCGGGGCGCGAACGCCGCGCAGGCGCGCGCATCCTGCACCGCCGGCCAGCACGACGCCAACCAAC
>NW_025726203.1:1127500-1130000 GCF_021461395.2 Schistocerca americana | reverse complement strand
TTTAATGAGCCATTCGCGGTTTCACCTTAATGCGGCTTGTACTGAGACATGCATGGCTTAATCTTTGAGACAAGCATATGACTACTGGCAGGATCAACCAGGGAGCTGCGTCAACTAGAGCTGAGCAGCCGGCCGCCCGGGAGTGTGTCCCGGGGGCCCACGCGAACACGCAAGCGTCCGCTCAATTATTCTGCAAACAGGAGGAGGCTGAGCTCCCCTGCACCATACACCTCGAAACCCTCTCAGGTCCCGGCGGCGCGCAGCGCCGTCCTAAGTACTTGGTCGGGTTCGAGAGAGGCGCAATCGCCCGGAGTTTGGCGAGTAGACGCTTTAGGTGCGACCACCCGTGCTCCCAACTGAGCTTGCCGCTGCCGACAGAGGCCCGGGAGCGTGCTGTCGTGGCATTGCCGGCGGGAGACAACACGCGCCACCTACGGTGACCGGCAGCTCCAACGCCAGCGCCACAGAAGGACAAAAGCCCCACTTGGGTGCCGAAGCGAACTCTCCCAGCACAGCGCACGCGCCAACACGTCCGCACAGCTGCGATACAAACCACCTGCGAGAACCGCAGAGGCGACCGAGCAGCAGACGGCGTCGCGGCGCCGAGCGCCGGGCGGCGGCGCATCCTCAGCGCACACAGTCCTCAATCGGACCAGCACACTGCAGATGTCCACCGCGCTTCGCACCGGGCCCGCGAGGACCTACTTTGGCCGCACGGCGCCGCGTGCAGGGTGCGCCGGCGCGCAGCTGCGCCGCCTGCCGCCTCCGTCGGCCGGCGCGCCTGCCACTGGCCGCCCCCACCAGCCGGCTGTAGCGCGTGCGCCCACGCACCGCGCGGCCAGCACGCCGGGAGGCCCCCCCTCACCGGCCGGGGACGGTCCCACCCAGCCACCGCCGCGTATCGCTTCACACCCAGATGCCATTCACGTTCGTGGGCATGGTGGGTATCGCTGGAACAACCGGTTGGTAGCTCAACCGATCGTCGCCATCACTGATTCACCTCTAGCGAGAACAACCGCACCACAACGGTTTACCAGTTGTTCATTTGCGTAACGTCACCAGCAAACGTAGGCGTCCATCGCCATTTGCAAATTCAACGATTGTTGCATGCCTGTGTCAGGTGTCACGACACACTATGTCTGCCCACATACACGCAACAACATGTGCACGCTTCGCGAACACGTGGAAGGTGGCCCCCGTACGTATGCGATGTCCATTGCGCGAACGACTGTCAACCGGCCTCTGTCGCATGTCGCAGATGTGGAACGCAGTGCACCATGCTATCACGGTGTGTGAGAAGAGACGACTACGTCTGACAACACGCGCCACTACATCAACAGACGGCTCATGCTGATCGCCATCCAGGGCATACCACACTGCAATCCAGCTCTTATAGGGAGACGACACGTAGCTGAGTGCACAACATTTGGACCGCATGGTTCGCCGTTGTTGGCGCAGTCGTTGTACGGTCACATGTACCACGATGTATCATTCAGTACATGAGGACCAATGTGCAGTACAGTGTGTGATTTGGACGTACAACATCAGCGGACAGTTGACACAGGCCGTACCACAGCGTAGGCTAAGTGCTTCGCCATGCGAATGCCAATGAACAACTGCAAATGCCAATGAACAACTGCAAAGGGCATTGAGCATGTACGTCCTGCTGCCATCCACATTACAGTGTATAGCTGCAAGGTGTTTAACATGAAGCGATACACTGCGGACCGGGCAGTGCGAGTAGCAAACTATGTTGCGGGGGTTGCAGTTAGGCAACACTACACTAATTTAACGCGTCGTATGACAATTACAGAGCAGGTTAAGGCCCAACATGTGTTGGGTTAAGGCCCAACGTGTGTTGGGTTAAGGCCCAACGTGTGTTGGGTTAAGGCCCAACGTGTGTTGGGTTAAGGCCCAACGTGTGTTGGGTTAAGGCCCAACGTGTGTTGGGTTAAGGCCCAACGTGTGTTGGGTTAAGGCCCAACGTGTGTTGGGTTAAGGCCCAACGTGTGTTGGGTTAAGGCCCAACGTGTGTTGGGTTAAGGCCCAACGTGTGTTGGGTTAAGGCCCAACGTGTGTTGGGTTACGGCGCAATATAGGTTACATTGCGGCGCAATATAGGTTACATTGCGGCGCAATATAGGTTACATTGCGGCGCAATATAGGTTACATTGCGGCGCAATATAGGTTACATTGCGGCGCAATATAGGTTACATTGCGGCGCAATATAGGTTACATTGCGGCGCAATATAGGTTACATTGAGGCGCAATATAGGTTACATTGAGGCGCAATATAGGTTACATTGAGGCGCAATATAGGTTACATTGAGGCGCAATATAGGTTACATTGAGGCGCAATATAGGTTACATTGAGGCGCAATATAGGTTACATTGAGGCGCAATATAGGTTACATTGAGGCGCAATATAGGTTACATTGAGGCGCAATATAGGTTAGGTTAAGGCGCAATATAGGTTAGGTTAAGGCGCAATATAGGTTAG
>NW_025726203.1:1115000-1117500 GCF_021461395.2 Schistocerca americana | reverse complement strand
CGTGCTCCCAACTGAGCTTGCCGCTGCCGACAGAGGCCCGGGAGCGTGCTGTCGTGGCATTGCCGGCGGGAGACAACACGCGCCACCTACGGTGACCGGCAGCTCCAACGCCAGCGCCACAGAAGGACAAAAGCCCCACTTGGGTGCCGAAGCGAACTCTCCCAGCACAGCGCACGCGCCAACACGTCCGCACAGCTGCGATACAAACCACCTGCGAGAACCGCAGAGGCGACCGAGCAGCAGACGGCGTCGCGGCGCCGAGCGCCGGGCGGCGGCGCATCCTCAGCGCACACAGTCCTCAATCGGACCAGCACACTGCAGATGTCCACCGCGCTTCGCACCGGGCCCGCGAGGACCTACTTTGGCCGCACGGCGCCGCGTGCAGGGTGCGCCGGCGCGCAGCTGCGCCGCCTGCCGCCTCCGTCGGCCGGCGCGCCTGCCACTGGCCGCCCCCACCAGCCGGCTGTAGCGCGTGCGCCCACGCACCGCGCGGCCAGCACGCCGGGAGGCCCCCCCTCACCGGCCGGGGACGGTCCCACCCAGCCACCGCCGCGTATCGCTTCACACCCAGATGCCATTCACGTTCGTGGGCATGGTGGGTATCGCTGGAACAACCGGTTGGTAGCTCAACCGATCGTCGCCATCACTGATTCACCTCTAGCGAGAACAACCGCACCACAACGGTTTACCAGTTGTTCATTTGCGTAACGTCACCAGCAAACGTAGGCGTCCATCGCCATTTGCAAATTCAACGATTGTTGCATGCCTGTGTCAGGTGTCACGACACACTATGTCTGCCCACATACACGCAACAACATGTGCACGCTTCGCGAACACGTGGAAGGTGGCCCCCGTACGTATGCGATGTCCATTGCGCGAACGACTGTCAACCGGCCTCTGTCGCATGTCGCAGATGTGGAACGCAGTGCACCATGCTATCACGGTGTGTGAGAAGAGACGACTACGTCTGACAACACGCGCCACTACATCAACAGACGGCTCATGCTGATCGCCATCCAGGGCATACCACACTGCAATCCAGCTCTTATAGGGAGACGACACGTAGCTGAGTGCACAACATTTGGACCGCATGGTTCGCCGTTGTTGGCGCAGTCGTTGTACGGTCACATGTACCACGATGTATCATTCAGTACATGAGGACCAATGTGCAGTACAGTGTGTGATTTGGACGTACAACATCAGCGGACAGTTGACACAGGCCGTACCACAGCGTAGGCTAAGTGCTTCGCCATGCGAATGCCAATGAACAACTGCAAATGCCAATGAACAACTGCAAAGGGCATTGAGCATGTACGTCCTGCTGCCATCCACATTACAGTGTATAGCTGCAAGGTGTTTAACATGAAGCGATACACTGCGGACCGGGCAGTGCGAGTAGCAAACTATGTTGCGGGGGTTGCAGTTAGGCAACACTACACTAATTTAACGCGTCGTATGACAATTACAGAGCAGGTTAAGGCCCAACATGTGTTGGGTTAAGGCCCAACGTGTGTTGGGTTAAGGCCCAACGTGTGTTGGGTTAAGGCCCAACGTGTGTTGGGTTAAGGCCCAACGTGTGTTGGGTTAAGGCCCAACGTGTGTTGGGTTAAGGCCCAACGTGTGTTGGGTTAAGGCCCAACGTGTGTTGGGTTAAGGCCCAACGTGTGTTGGGTTAAGGCCCAACGTGTGTTGGGTTAAGGCCCAACGTGTGTTGGGTTAAGGCCCAACGTGTGTTGGGTTAAGGCCCAACGTGTGTTGGGTTACGGCGCAATATAGGTTACATTGCGGCGCAATATAGGTTACATTGCGGCGCAATATAGGTTACATTGCGGCGCAATATAGGTTACATTGCGGCGCAATATAGGTTACATTGCGGCGCAATATAGGTTACATTGCGGCGCAATATAGGTTACATTGAGGCGCAATATAGGTTACATTGAGGCGCAATATAGGTTACATTGAGGCGCAATATAGGTTACATTGAGGCGCAATATAGGTTACATTGAGGCGCAATATAGGTTACATTGAGGCGCAATATAGGTTACATTGAGGCGCAATATAGGTTAGGTTAAGGCGCAATATAGGTTAGGTTAAGGTACGACATAGGTTAGGTTAAGGTACGACATAGGTTAGGTTAAGGTACGACATAGGTTAGGTTAAGGTACGACATAGGTTAGGTTAAGGTACGACATAGGTTAGGTTACGGTACGACATAGGTTAGGTTACGGTACGACATAGGTTAGGTTACGGTACGACATAGGTTAGGTTACGGTACGACATAGGTTAGGTTACGGTACGACATAGGTTAGGTTACGGTACGACATAGGTTAGGTTACGGTACGACATAGGTTAGGTTACGGTACGACATAGGTTAGGTTACGGTACGACATAGGTTAGGTTACGGTACGACATAGGTTAGGTTACGGTACGACATAGGTTAGGTTACGGTACGACATAGGTTAGGTTACGGTACGACATAGGTTAGGTTACGGTACGACAT
>NW_025726203.1:1107500-1110000 GCF_021461395.2 Schistocerca americana | reverse complement strand
GTTGGTGAGAGCGTGGAGGCGCTGTTGCGGCTTCAGCGGAGCTCGGGAGATGACGTCAAGCTGCTCCACCAGGTGGCTACGTGGATTGAAGACACAGCGACCCGCCGTGGAAAATTGCAGCCCCAGGTACCGGAAGGTTTCACCCACACGCAGGGCAGGCATGGTGGTATTGCCTGCTGTGAAGGTGACATTGCTGTCCACCTTCACCTTCTTCTCGCGCCCTGACGCGACCAAGGCGAGGGTGAAACACTTCCGGGCGTTGATCTGCAGCCCCAGGTGGGCGAGGGCTGCGGTAGCTGCGTCGATGAGGGACTGCAAGCCCCTCGGGGTCGCTGCAAACAGCAAGACGTCATCTGCAAAGGCCGCAGCGTTGACTCTGCGACCGAGGATCCGAGCTCCGATGTGGGAGGGCAGTTGGCCTAAAACGTAGTCCACCGCAAAGTTGAACAGGAGGGGGGAGAGGGGATCGCCCTGGCGAACGCCCCGTGCTGGCTGCACAGACACGCCCACGCCGGCGCCGTCCGCTATAAGAGCGTCATAGTTACTCCCGCCGTTTACCCGCGCTTGCTTGAATTTCTTCACGTTGACATTCAGAGCACTGGGCAGAAATCACATTGCGTCAACACCCGCTAGGGCCATCGCAATGCTTTGTTTTAATTAGACAGTCGGATTCCCCCAGTCCGTGCCAGTTCTGAGTTGATCGTTGAATGGCGGCCGAAGAGAATCCGCGCACCCGCGCGCCCCCGGAGGAGCACGCTAAGGCGGACGCGGCCTCGCAGCAAGGAAGATCCGTGGGAGGCCAAGGCACGGGACCGAGCTCGGATCCTGCACGCAGGTTGAAGCACCGGGGCGCGAACGCCGCGCAGGCGCGCGCATCCTGCACCGCCGGCCAGCACGAGGCCAACCAACGGCGAGAGCAGACCACGCCCGCGCTAAACGCCCGCACTTACCGGCACCCCTACGGCACTCACCTCGCCCAGGCCCGGCACGTTAGCGCTGACCCACTTCCCGACCAAGCCCGACACGCCCCGATCCTCAGAGCCAATCCTTATCCCGAAGTTACGGATCCAATTTGCCGACTTCCCTTACCTACATTATTCTATCGACTAGAGGCTCTTCACCTTGGAGACCTGCTGCGGATATGGGTACGAACCGGCGCGACACCTCCACGTGGCCCTCTCCCGGATTTTCAAGGTCCGAGGGGAAGATCGGGACACCGCCGCAACTGCGGTGCTCTTCGCGTTCCAAACCCTATCTCCCTGCTAGAGGATTCCAGGGAACTCGAACGCTCATGCAGAAAAGAAAACTCTTCCCCGATCTCCCGACGGCGTCTCCGGGTCCTTTTGGGTTACCCCGACGAGCATCTCTAAAAGAGGGGCCCGACTTGTATCGGTTCCGCTGCCGGGTTCCGGAATAGGAACCGGATTCCCTTTCGCCCAACGGGGGCCAGCACAAAGTGCATCATGCTATGACGGCCCCCATCAACATCGGATTTCTCCTAGGGCTTAGGATCGACTGACTCGTGTGCAACGGCTGTTCACACAAAACCCTTCTCCGCGTCAGCCCTCCAGGGCCTCGCTGGAGTATTTGCTACTACCACCAAGATCTGCACCGACGGCGGCTCCAGGCAGGCTCACGCCCAGACCCTTCTGCGCCCACCGCCGCGACCCTCCTACTCGTCAGGGCTTCGCGGCCGGCCGCAAGGACCGGCCATGACTGCCAGACTGACGGCCGAGTATAGGCACGACGCTTCAGCGCCATCCATTTTCAGGGCTAGTTGCTTCGGCAGGTGAGTTGTTACACACTCCTTAGCGGATTCCGACTTCCATGGCCACCGTCCTGCTGTCTTAAGCAACCAACGCCTTTCATGGTTTCCCATGAGCGTCGATTCGGGCGCCTTAACTCGGCGTTTGGTTCATCCCACAGCGCCAGTTCTGCTTACCAAAAGTGGCCCACTTGGCACTCCGATCCGAGTCGTTTGCTCGCGGCTTCAGCATATCAAGCAAGCCGGAGATCTCACCCATTTAAAGTTTGAGAATAGGTTGAGGTCGTTTCGGCCCCAAGGCCTCTAATCATTCGCTTTACCGGATGAGACTCGTACGAGCACCAGCTATCCTGAGGGAAACTTCGGAGGGAACCAGCTACTAGATGGTTCGATTAGTCTTTCGCCCCTATACCCAGCTCCGACGATCGATTTGCACGTCAGAATCGCTACGGACCTCCATCAGGGTTTCCCCTGACTTCGTCCTGGCCAGGCATAGTTCACCATCTTTCGGGTCCCAACGTGTACGCTCTAGGTGCGCCTCACCTCGCAATGAGGACGAGACGCCCCGGGAGTGCGGAGGCCGCCGCCCCGTGAAGGGCGGGGAAGCCCCATCCTCCCTCGGCCCGCGCAAGGCGAGACCTTCACTTTCATTACGCCTTTAGGTTTCGTACAGCCCAATGACTCGCGCACATGTTAGACTCCTTGGTCCGTGTTTCAAGACGGGTCGTGAAATTG
>NW_025726203.1:1100000-1102500 GCF_021461395.2 Schistocerca americana | reverse complement strand
TCGCCATGCGAATGCCAATGAACAACTGCAAATGCCAATGAACAACTGCAAAGGGCATTGAGCATGTACGTCCTGCTGCCATCCACATTACAGTGTATAGCTGCAAGGTGTTTAACATGAAGCGATACACTGCGGACCGGGCAGTGCGAGTAGCAAACTATGTTGCGGGGGTTGCAGTTAGGCAACACTACACTAATTTAACGCGTCGTATGACAATTACAGAGCAGGTTAAGGCCCAACGTGTGTTGGGTTAAGGCCCAACGTGTGTTGGGTTAAGGCCCAACGTGTGTTGGGTTAAGGCCCAACGTGTGTTGGGTTAAGGCCCAACGTGTGTTGGGTTAAGGCCCAACGTGTGTTGGGTTAAGGCCCAACGTGTGTTGGGTTAAGGCCCAACGTGTGTTGGGTTAAGGCCCAACGTGTGTTGGGTTAAGGCCCAACGTGTGTTGGGTTAAGGCCCAACGTGTGTTGGGTTAAGGCCCAACGTGTGTTGGGTTAAGGCCCAACGTGTGTTGGGTTACGGCGCAATATAGGTTACATTGCGGCGCAATATAGGTTACATTGCGGCGCAATATAGGTTACATTGCGGCGCAATATAGGTTACATTGCGGCGCAATATAGGTTAGATTGCGGCGCAATATAGGTTACATTGCGGCGCAATATAGGTTACATTGCGGCGCAATATAGGTTACATTGAGGCGCAATATAGGTTACATTGAGGCGCAATATAGGTTACATTGAGGCGCAATATAGGTTACATTGAGGCGCAATATAGGTTACATTGAGGCGCAATATAGGTTACATTGAGGCGCAATATAGGTTACATTGAGGCGCAATATAGGTTACATTGAGGCGCAATATAGGTTACATTGAGGCGCAATATAGGTTAGGTTAAGGCGCAATATAGGTTAGGTTAAGGCGCAATATAGGTTAGGTTAAGGTACGACATAGGTTAGGTTAAGGTACGACATAGGTTAGGTTAAGGTACGACATAGGTTAGGTTAAGGTACGACATAGGTTAGGTTAAGGTACGACATAGGTTAGGTTAAGGTACGACATAGGTTAGGTTACGGTACGACATAGGTTAGGTTACGGTACGACATAGGTTAGGTTACGGTACGACATAGGTTAGGTTACGGTACGACATAGGTTAGGTTACGGTACGACATAGGTTAGGTTACGGTACGACATAGGTTAGGTTACGGTACGACATAGGTTAGGTTACGGTACGACATAGGTTAGGTTACGGTACGACATAGGTTAGGTTACGGTACGACATAGGTTAGGTTACGGTACGACATAGGTTAGGTTACGGTACGACATAGGTTAGGTTACGGTACGACATAGGTTAGGTTACGGTACGACATAGGTTAGGTTACGGTACGACATAGGTTAGGTTACGGTACGACATAGGTTAGGTTACGGTACGACATAGGTTAGGTTACGGTACGACATAGGTTAGGTTACGGTACGACATAGGTTAGGTTACGGTACGACATAGGTTAGGTTACGGTACGATATAGGTTAGGTTACGGTACGATATAGGTTAGGTTACGGTACACATTGTTGTAAGGAAAGGTTTAATGGGGGGGGGGGGGGGGCGGCCGGTTTGTTGATTGTGATTATAGTAAGTGGATGCCTGCGGCATCATCTGATTTGCCACGTCAGGATGCACCTTTGGCTCATGACAGGCGGCGCTCTCATTCCATGCTTGTGGCAGACGTGTGTCTTTCATTCCTGCCATTGTTTGTGTGCTGTGAGAGGAGGCAGTATTGTGATGTTGGGTGCACCCCTGTGTAGGACATGTGTGGGTGTTGGTGGCTTGGCTGAGCAATGGTGGTTGTCGGGAGGGTGGGATATTCTGTTTTCTGAGTGGACCTCCCAGTCTGGTTATGACAGTGTGGATTGTCTAATGTGGCGGAGAGGATGCACTGGGTGTTGTTCCATGCTGGTGCTTACATATTGTCTGTGTGCGTGTTACAGGCAGAGAGTAGTGCGTGATAAGAGCGTGTGGCTGACGTGTGGTTGTGATTGTGAGCAGAGTCTTTCAGTATGTATACGGACAGTTGTATATATTATCTGTATTCTGATGGCTCTATCTATTACTAATCAGCGCCGTGTATACGTTTCATGTGGTTCCCGTCGACACTGTTGTATCTCTGTACATTAGTGACACGGCGAGCGCGCTATGTAGTTACTCGTCTCGGCAGCTTCCACCGGTGTATGGCAAATGATTATGAGCAATGAGTCTAGTCGTCAATACCGATAGTGTGACGTCACATGTCTGGGGTGGGGGACGCTGCGCCCTTCCGGTGGGTCATGGCCTAGCAAGACTCTCCCCACGCAGGGGGGCTTGGACTGTCATTAACTCTTCCGAGTAATATACTTGCCGTACGTTTTTGCGACTGCGAGTGCAACGCCCACCGGTGCCGACATGGATGGAGCGCCTCCTAGCTGACCGCTCAGAGAGCAACGCGATCGCGTCTCTAGCTCGTAACTGGTA
>NW_025726203.1:1087500-1090000 GCF_021461395.2 Schistocerca americana | reverse complement strand
GGAGGAGGCTGAGCTCCCCTGCACCATACACCTCGAAACCCTCTCAGGTCCCGGCGGCGCGCAGCGCCGTCCTAAGTACTTGGTCGGGTTCGAGAGAGGCGCAATCGCCCGGAGTTTGGCGAGTAGACGCTTTAGGTGCGACCACCCGTGCTCCCAACTGAGCTTGCCGCTGCCGACAGAGGCCCGGGAGCGTGCTGTCGTGGCATTGCCGGCGGGAGACAACACGCGCCACCTACGGTGACCGGCAGCTCCAACGCCAGCGCCACAGAAGGACAAAAGCCCCACTTGGGTGCCGAAGCGAACTCTCCCAGCACAGCGCACGCGCCAACACGTCCGCACAGCTGCGATACAAACCAGCTGCGAGAACCGCAGAGGCGACCGAGCAGCAGACGGCGTCGCGGCGCCGAGCGCCGGGCGGCGGCGCATCCTCAGCGCACACAGTCCTCAATCGGACCAGCACACTGCAGATGTCCACCGCGCTTCGCACCGGGCCCGCGAGGACCTACTTTGGCCGCACGGCGCCGCGTGCAGGGTGCGCCGGCGCGCAGCTGCGCCGCCTGCCGCCTCCGTCGGCCGGCGCGCCTGCCACTGGCCGCCCCCACCAGCCGGCTGTAGCGCGTGCGCCCACGCACCGCGCGGCCAGCACGCCGGGAGGCCCCCCCTCACCGGCCGGGGACGGTCCCACCCAGCCACCGCCGCGTATCGCTTCACACCCAGATGCCATTCACGTTCGTGGGCATGGTGGGTATCGCTGGAACAACCGGTTGGTAGCTCAACCGATCGTCGCCATCACTGATTCACCTCTAGCGAGAACAACCGCACCACAACGGTTTACCAGTTGTTCATTTGCGTAACGTCACCAGCAAACGTAGGCGTCCATCGCCATTTGCAAATTCAACGATTGTTGCATGCCTGTGTCAGGTGTCACGACACACTATGTCTGCCCACATACACGCAACAACATGTGCACGCTTCGCGAACACGTGGAAGGTGGCCCCCGTACGTATGCGATGTCCATTGCGCGAACGACTGTCAACCGGCCTCTGTCGCATGTCGCAGATGTGGAACGCAGTGCACCATGCTATCACGGTGTGTGAGAAGAGACGACTACGTCTGACAACACGCGCCACTACATCAACAGACGGCTCATGCTGATCGCCATCCAGGGCATACCACACTGCAATCCAGCTCTTATAGGGAGACGACACGTAGCTGAGTGCACAACATTTGGACCGCATGGTTCGCCGTTGTTGGCGCAGTCGTTGTACGGTCACATGTACCACGATGTATCATTCAGTACATGAGGACCAATGTGCAGTACAGTGTGTGATTTGGACGTACAACATCAGCGGACAGTTGACACAGGCCGTACCACAGCGTAGGCTAAGTGCTTCGCCATGCGAATGCCAATGAACAACTGCAAATGCCAATGAACAACTGCAAAGGGCATTGAGCATGTACGTCCTGCTGCCATCCACATTACAGTGTATAGCTGCAAGGTGTTTAACATGAAGCGATACACTGCGGACCGGGCAGTGCGAGTAGCAAACTATGTTGCGGGGGTTGCAGTTAGGCAACACTACACTAATTTAACGCGTCGTATGACAATTACAGAGCAGGTTAAGGCCCAACATGTGTTGGGTTAAGGCCCAACGTGTGTTGGGTTAAGGCCCAATGTGTGTTGGGTTAAGGCCCAACGTGTGTTGGGTTAAGGCCCAACGTGTGTTGGGTTAAGGCCCAACGTGTGTTGGGTTAAGGCCCAACGTGTGTTGGGTTAAGGCCCAACGTGTGTTGGGTTAAGGCCCAACGTGTGTTGGGTTAAGGCCCAACGTGTGTTGGGTTAAGGCCCAACGTGTGTTGGGTTACGGCGCAATATAGGTTACATTGCGGCGCAATATAGGTTACATTGCGGCGCAATATAGGTTACATTGCGGCGCAATATAGGTTACATTGCGGCGCAATATAGGTTACATTGCGGCGCAATATAGGTTACATTGCGGCGCAATATAGGTTACATTGAGGCGCAATATAGGTTACATTGAGGCGCAATATAGGTTACATTGAGGCGCAATATAGGTTACATTGAGGCGCAATATAGGTTACATTGAGGCGCAATATAGGTTACATTGAGGCGCAATATAGGTTACATTGAGGCGCAATATAGGTTACATTGAGGCGCAATATAGGTTACATTGAGGCGCAATATAGGTTACATTGAGGCGCAATATATGTTACATTGAGGCGCAATATAGGTTAGGTTAAGGCGCAATATAGGTTAGGTTAAGGCGCAATATAGGTTAGGTTAAGGTACGACATAGGTTAGGTTAAGGTACGACATAGGTTAGGTTAAGGTACGACATAGGTTAGGTTAAGGTACGACATAGGTTAGGTTACGGTACGACATAGGTTAGGTTACGGTACGACATAGGTTAGGTTACGGTACGACATAGGTTAGGTTACGGTACGACATAGGTTAGGTTACGGTACGACATAGGTTAGG
>NW_025726203.1:1075000-1077500 GCF_021461395.2 Schistocerca americana | reverse complement strand
CCGCCCCCACCAGCCGGCTGTAGCGCGTGCGCCCACGCACCGCGCGGCCAGCACGCCGGGAGGCCCCCCCTCACCGGCCGGGGACGGTCCCACCCAGCCACCGCCGCGTATCGCTTCACACCCAGATGCCATTCACGTTCGTGGGCATGGTGGGTATCGCTGGAACAACCGGTTGGTAGCTCAACCGATCGTCGCCATCACTGATTCACCTCTAGCGAGAACAACCGCACCACAACGGTTTACCAGTTGTTCATTTGCGTAACGTCACCAGCAAACGTAGGCGTCCATCGCCATTTGCAAATTCAACGATTGTTGCATGCCTGTGTCAGGTGTCACGACACACTATGTCTGCCCACATACACGCAACAACATGTGCACGCTTCGCGAACACGTGGAAGGTGGCCCCCGTACGTATGCGATGTCCATTGCGCGAACGACTGTCAACCGGCCTCTGTCGCATGTCGCAGATGTGGAACGCAGTGCACCATGCTATCACGGTGTGTGAGAAGAGACGACTACGTCTGACAACACGCGCCACTACATCAACAGACGGCTCATGCTGATCGCCATCCAGGGCATACCACACTGCAATCCAGCTCTTATAGGGAGACGACACGTAGCTGAGTGCACAACATTTGGACCGCATGGTTCGCCGTTGTTGGCGCAGTCGTTGTACGGTCACATGTACCACGATGTATCATTCAGTACATGAGGACCAATGTGCAGTACAGTGTGTGATTTGGACGTACAACATCAGCGGACAGTTGACACAGGCCGTACCACAGCGTAGGCTAAGTGCTTCGCCATGCGAATGACAATGAACAACTGCAAATGCCAATGAACAACTGCAAAGGGCATTGAGCATGTACGTCCTGCTGCCATCCACATTACAGTGTATAGCTGCAAGGTGTTTAACATGAAGCGATACACTGCGGACCGGGCAGTGCGAGTAGCAAACTATGTTGCGGGGGTTGCAGTTAGGCAACACTACACTAATTTAACGCGTCGTATGACAATTACAGAGCAGGTTAAGGCCCAACATGTGTTGGGTTAAGGCCCAACGTGTGTTGGGTTAAGGCCCAACGTGTGTTGGGTTAAGGCCCAACGTGTGTTGGGTTAAGGCCCAACGTGTGTTGGGTTAAGGCCCAACGTGTGTTGGGTTAAGGCCCAACGTGTGTTGGGTTAAGGCCCAACGTGTGTTGGGTTAAGGCCCAACGTGTGTTGGGTTAAGGCCCAACGTGTGTTGGGTTAAGGCCCAACGTGTGTTGGGTTAAGGCCCAACGTGTGTTGGGTTACGGCGCAATATAGGTTACATTGCGGCGCAATATAGGTTACATTGCGGCGCAATATAGGTTACATTGCGGCGCAATATAGGTTACATTGCGGCGCAATATAGGTTACATTGCGGCGCAATATAGGTTACATTGCGGCGCAATATAGGTTACATTGAGGCGCAATATAGGTTACATTGAGGCGCAATATAGGTTACATTGAGGCGCAATATAGGTTACATTGAGGCGCAATATAGGTTACATTGAGGCGCAATATAGGTTACATTGAGGCGCAATATAGGTTACATTGAGGCGCAATATAGGTTACATTGAGGCGCAATATAGGTTACATTGAGGCGCAATATAGGTTACATTGAGGCGCAATATAGGTTAGGTTAAGGCGCAATATAGGTTAGGTTAAGGCGCAATATAGGTTAGGTTAAGGTACGACATAGGTTAGGTTAAGGTACGACATAGGTTAGGTTAAGGTACGACATAGGTTAGGTTAAGGTACGACATAGGTTAGGTTAAGGTACGACATAGGTTAGGTTACGGTACGACATAGGTTAGGTTACGGTACGACATAGGTTAGGTTACGGTACGACATAGGTTAGGTTACGGTACGACATAGGTTAGGTTACGGTACGACATAGGTTAGGTTACGGTACGACATAGGTTAGGTTACGGTACGACATAGGTTAGGTTACGGTACGACATAGGTTAGGTTACGGTACGACATAGGTTAGGTTACGGTACGACATAGGTTAGGTTACGGTACGACATAGGTTAGGTTACGGTACGACATAGGTTAGGTTACGGTACGACATAGGTTAGGTTACGGTACGACATAGGTTAGGTTACGGTACGACATAGGTTAGGTTACGGTACGACATAGGTTAGGTTACGGTACGATATAGGTTAGGTTACGGTACGATATAGGTTAGGTTACGGTACACATTGTTGTAAGGAAAGGTTTAATGGGGGGGGGGGGGCGGCCGGTTTGTTGATTGTGATTATAGTAAGTGGATGCCTGCGGCATCATCTGATTTGCCACGTCAGGATGCACCTTTGGCTCATGACAGGCGGCGCTCTCATTCCATGCTTGTGGCAGACGTGTGTCTTTCATTCCTGCCATTGTTTGTGTGCTGTGAGAGGAGGCAGTATTGTGATGTTGGGTGCACCCCTGTGTAGGACATGTGTGGGTGTTGGTGGCTTGGCTGAGCAATGGT
>NW_025726203.1:1062500-1067500 GCF_021461395.2 Schistocerca americana | reverse complement strand
GGAGGAACTGCGGCGGATCGCTGGCTGGCATCGTTTATGGTTAGAACTAGGGCGGTATCTGATCGCCTTCGAACCTCTAACTTTCGTTCTTGATTAATGAAAACATACTTGGCAAATGCTTTCGCTTCTGTTCGTCTTGCGACGATCCAAGAATTTCACCTCTAACGTCGCAATACGAATGCCCCCGCCTGTCCCTATTAATCATTACCTCGGGTTCCGAAAACCAACAAAATAGAACCGAGGTCCTATTCCATTATTCCATGCACACAGTATTCAGGCGGGCTTGCCTGCTTTAAGCACTCTAATTTGTTCAAAGTAAACGTGCCGGCCCACCGAGACACTCACTCAAGAGCACCCTGGTAGGATTGCAACGGGGTCCGCCTCGGGACGCACGAGCACGCACGAGGCGCGTCGCACGCCTTCAGCTCGCCCCACCAGCAGGACGTCCCACGATACATGCCAGTTAAACACCGACGGGCGGTGAACCAACAGCGTGGGACACAAATCCAACTACGAGCTTTTTAACCGCAACAACTTTAATATACGCTATTGGAGCTGGAATTACCGCGGCTGCTGGCACCAGACTTGCCCTCCAATAGATACTCGTTAAAGGATTTAAAGTGTACTCATTCCGATTACGGGGCCTCGGATGAGTCCCGTATCGTTATTTTTCGTCACTACCTCCCCGTGCCGGGAGTGGGTAATTTGCGCGCCTGCTGCCTTCCTTGGATGTGGTAGCCGTTTCTCAGGCTCCCTCTCCGGAATCGAACCCTGATTCCCCGTTACCCGTTACAACCATGGTAGGCGCAGAACCTACCATCGACAGTTGATAAGGCAGACATTTGAAAGATGCGTCGCCGGTACGAGGACCGTGCGATCAGCCCAAAGTTATTCAGAGTCACCAAGGCAAACGGACCGGACGAGCCGACCGATTGGTTTTGATCTAATAAAAGCGTCCCTTCCATCTCTGGTCGGGACTCTGTTTGCATGTATTAGCTCTAGAATTACCACAGTTATCCAAGTAACGTGGGTACGATCTAAGGAACCATAACTGATTTAATGAGCCATTCGCGGTTTCACCTTAATGCGGCTTGTACTGAGACATGCATGGCTTAATCTTTGAGACAAGCATATGACTACTGGCAGGATCAACCAGGGAGCTGCGTCAACTAGAGCTGAGCAGCCGGCCGCCCGGGAGTGTGTCCCGGGGGCCCACGCGAACACGCAAGCGTCCGCTCAATTATTCTGCAAACAGGCGGAGGCTGAGCTCCCCTGCACCATACACCTCGAAACCCTCTCAGGTCCCGGCGGCGCGCAGCGCCGTCCTAAGTACTTGGTCGGGTTCGAGAGAGGCGCAATCGCCCGGAGTTTGGCGAGTAGACGCTTTAGGTGCGACCACCCGTGCTCCCAACTGAGCTTGCCGCTGCCGACAGAGGCCCGGGAGCGTGCTGTCGTGGCATTGCCGGCGGGAGACAACACGCGCCACCTACGGTGACCGGCAGCTCCAACGCCAGCGCCACAGAAGGACAAAAGCCCCACTTGGGTGCCGAAGCGAACTCTCCCAGCACAGCGCACGCGCCAACACGTCCGCACAGCTGCGATACAAACCACCTGCGAGAACCGCAGAGGCGACCGAGCAGCAGACGGCGTCGCGGCGCCGAGCGCCGGGCGGCGGCGCATCCTCAGCGCACACAGTCCTCAATCGGACCAGCACACTGCAGATGTCCACCGCGCTTCGCACCGGGCCCGCGAGGACCTACTTTGGCCGCACGGCGCCGCGTGCAGGGTGCGCCGGCGCGCAGCTGCGCCGCCTGCCGCCTCCGTCGGCCGGCGCGCCTGCCACTGGCCGCCCCCACCAGCCGGCTGTAGCGCGTGCGCCCACGCACCGCGCGGCCAGCACGCCGGGAGGCCCCCCCTCACCGGCCGGGGACGGTCCCACCCAGCCACCGCCGCGTATCGCTTCACACCCAGATGCCATTCACGTTCGTGGGCATGGTGGGTATCGCTGGAACAACCGGTTGGTAGCTCAACCGATCGTCGCCATCACTGATTCACCTCTAGCGAGAACAACCGCACCACAACGGTTTACCAGTTGTTCATTTGCGTAACGTCACCAGCAAACGTAGGCGTCCATCGCCATTTGCAAATTCAACGATTGTTGCATGCCTGTGTCAGGTGTCACGACACACTATGTCTGCCCACATACACGCAACAACATGTGCACGCTTCGCGAACACGTGGAAGGTGGCCCCCGTACGTATGCGATGTCCATTGCGCGAACGACTGTCAACCGGCCTCTGTCGCATGTCGCAGATGTGGAACGCAGTGCACCATGCTATCACGGTGTGTGAGAAGAGACGACTACGTCTGACAACACGCGCCACTACATCAACAGACGGCTCATGCTGATCGCCATCCAGGGCATACCACACTGCAATCCAGCTCTTATAGGGAGACGACACGTAGCTGAGTGCACAACATTTGGACCGCATGGTTCGCCGTTGTTGGCGCAGTCGTTGTACGGTCACATGTACCACGATGTATCATTCAGTACATGAGGACCAATGTGCAGTACAGTGTGTGATTTGGACGTACAACATCAGCGGACAGTTGACACAGGCCGTACCACAGCGTAGGCTAAGTGCTTCGCCATGCGAATGCCAATGAACAACTGCAAATGCCAATGAACAACTGCAAAGGGCATTGAGCATGTACGTCCTGCTGCCATCCACATTACAGTGTATAGCTGCAAGGTGTTTAACATGAAGCGATACACTGCGGACCGGGCAGTGCGAGTAGCAAACTATGTTGCGGGGGTTGCAGTTAGGCAACACTACACTAATTTAACGCGTCGTATGACAATTACAGAGCAGGTTAAGGCCCAACATGTGTTGGGTTAAGGCCCAACGTGTGTTGGGTTAAGGCCCAACGTGTGTTGGGTTAAGGCCCAACGTGTGTTGGGTTAAGGCCCAACGTGTGTTGGGTTAAGGCCCAACGTGTGTTGGGTTAAGGCCCAACGTGTGTTGGGTTAAGGCCCAACGTGTGTTGGGTTAAGGCCCAACGTGTGTTGGGTTAAGGCCCAACGTGTGTTGGGTTAAGGCCCAACGTGTGTTGGGTTAAGGCCCAACGTGTGTTGGGTTAAGGCCCAACGTGTGTTGGGTTAAGGCCCAACGTGTGTTGGGTTACGGCGCAATATAGGTTACATTGCGGCGCAATATAGGTTACATTGCGGCGCAATATAGGTTACATTGCGGCGCAATATAGGTTACATTGCGGCGCAATATAGGTTACATTGAGGCGCAATATAGGTTACATTGAGGCGCAATATAGGTTACATTGAGGCGCAATATAGGTTACATTGAGGCGCAATATAGGTCACATTGAGGCGCAATATAGGTTACATTGAGGCGCAATATAGGTTACATTGAGGCGCAATATAGGTTACATTGAGGCGCAATATAGGTTACATTGAGGCGCAATATAGGTTACATTGAGGCGCAATATAGGTTAGGTTAAGGCGCAATATAGGTTAGGTTAAGGCGCAATATAGGTTAGGTTAAGGTACGACATAGGTTAGGTTAAGGTACGACATAGGTTAGGTTAAGGTACGACATAGGTTAGGTTAAGGTACGACATAGGTTAGGTTACGGTACGACATAGGTTAGGTTACGGTACGACATAGGTTAGGTTACGGTACGACATAGGTTAGGTTACGGTACGACATAGGTTAGGTTACGGTACGACATAGGTTAGGTTACGGTACGACATAGGTTAGGTTACGGTACGACATAGGTTAGGTTACGGTACGACATAGGTTAGGTTACGGTACGACATAGGTTAGGTTACGGTACGACATAGGTTAGGTTACGGTACGACATAGGTTAGGTTACGGTACGACATAGGTTAGGTTACGGTACGACATAGGTTAGGTTACGGTACGACATAGGTTAGGTTACGGTACGACATAGGTTAGGTTACGGTACGACATAGGTTAGGTTACGGTACGACATAGGTTAGGTTACGGTACGACATAGGTTAGGTTACGGTACGACATAGGTTAGGTTACGGTACGACATAGGTTAGGTTACGGTACGACATAGGTTAGGTTACGGTACGACATAGGTTAGGTTACGGTACGACATAGGTTAGGTTACGGTACGACATAGGTTAGGTTACGGTACGACATAGGTTAGGTTACGGTACGACATAGGTTAGGTTACGGTACGACATAGGTTAGGTTACGGTACGACATAGGTTAGGTTACGGTACGACATAGGTTAGGTTACGGTACGACATAGGTTAGGTTACGGTACGACATAGGTTAGGTTACGGTACGACATAGGTTAGGTTACGGTACGACATAGGTTAGGTTACGGTACGACATAGGTTAGGTTACGGTACGACATAGGTTAGGTTACGGTACGACATAGGTTAGGTTACGGTACGACATAGGTTAGGTTACGGTACGACATAGGTTAGGTTACGGTACGACATAGGTTAGGTTACGGTACGATATAGGTTAGGTTACGGTACGATATAGGTTAGGTTACGGTACACATTGTTGTAAGGAAAGGTTTAATGGGGGGGGGGGGGCGGCCGGTTTGTTGATTGTGATTATAGTAAGTGGATGCCTGCGGCATCATCTGATTTGCCACGTCAGGATGCACCTTTGGCTCATGACAGGCGGCGCTCTCATTCCATGCTTGTGGCAGACGTGTGTCTTTCATTCCTGCCATTGTTTGTGTGCTGTGAGAGGAGGCAGTATTGTGATGTTGGGTGCACCCCTGTGTAGGACATGTGTGGGTGTTGGTGGCTTGGCTGAGCAATGGTGGTTGTCGGGAGGGTGGGATATTCTGTTTTCTGAGTGGACCTCCCAGTCTGGTTATGACAGTGTGGATTGTCTAATGTGGCGGAGAGGATGCACTGGGTGTTGTTCCATGCTGGTGCTTACATATTGTCTGTGTGCGTGTTACAGGCAGAGAGTAGTGCGTGATAAGAGC
>NW_025726203.1:1055000-1057500 GCF_021461395.2 Schistocerca americana | reverse complement strand
GTTATGAAGCATCCCATCCTGAGGGATGAAAGCCCGCTGACGACCATCCAAAGTGCAGAAGCGCATAAGGCGGCCAACCAGAACCTTGTGGAAGGCTCTGGTTAGCACCGAGCACACTGTAATCGGACGGAAGTCAGCAGGGGATGCTGCGGCGGTCCTCTTGGGGAGCAGGGTGGTCCTGGCCTGAAGGAGACGGGATGGAAGGGAACGGGAAAGGAGAAGGATATTCAGGATTTTAAGTAAAACCTCCCGGGGAAGGCGACGTAATTGGGCCGGTGTAAGACCATCTGGGCCTGCAGCGGAGCTTCGAGGTGGTAGGGCAGTAGCCGCTTCTTCCGCAGTGATGGGAGCCCATAGTTTGTGGAAGGGTACCATCTTTGAGAACGGCAACAGCCTGTCGGACAGGCCCTCACCCCGGGGAGGCCGAGACCTGACACGAGGTGGGGCAAAGAGGTCTGTCCAATACTCAATCAGCCCCGGGATGGACGGGGGCTGATGCAGAAGGGTGCCCTCAAGGAGCCCGTTGATACAACGTGCCGGATTTTTCTTGAAGGCACGCTGGACCACTGCATATTCCCACCTTCGTCGAGCACGCTTCCGCTCTGGAGGCTGTTGAATCCGTATGTTTGCAGCTTGATGGACAGCTGGTTCCATGCTCCCTAACTCATCCAGAGCAGGTAGCAACATTGCTCGGATAGTGTCCCGGCTAGTGGTAGGACCAAGAGCCAGAAGAGCGTCCAGAGAGCGAAATCGGCGGCCCGATGGAGGGAGTCCAGAAACAAAGGACCAGATGGCAAGGTCAACGCTATCCCCCTGAGGTGGAACGTGTGGTACAGGGGATCCGTCACCAGGCTCAGCCGCAGCGTCATGAGAACCATGAGCACTACTGGGGAGCTCGGCGACAAACCTTGCCACCATGTCCCGATAGGACTTCGTCCTACGCTGGCACTTGATGGACTCCAGCGTTCGAGCAGGAAAGGCCTTGGCGAGTTCCTGGTTAAAGAACTTGCAACCATGGATGGTCAGGGTTGCTTCGGCATGGGCCAAACGCAAAAGTTCTTCTTCAGACCACCTGGCCTTCTTCCTCCCCGTCTGTATCTCCGCGTTGACTGCAGATGGATGAGCATGGCGCCGATGAACACCGAGCCCGGTCTTGGTGGAAAAAGACCGCGAGCAATCGGGGCAGACTATGGGGAGCGGCGCTCGACCCGCATCGGTTGGCTGGCTGGGTGGCTCATCAGCTGGCACAGGCGCTCCAGTGGGAGGCCTGGTACCACGTTTACTTCTTGTTGTTGGGCCAGCTGGAGCAAAGGCACGAGGGGAGGCAACCCCCGTACCCTAAACACACCCTGCTCTGTTGGTCGAGGAACTTTGGGAGACTTATGCCAAGGCATAACCTTCCTCAGAACCTCTCACGACCCCCGCCACGTGAAGGCCAGAGCTAGGATTTCCCACCGAGAGGCTAAGCGAACCATCGCCCACTCAACACCACTAGGATGCTAAGGAGTGGACCGAGAGGATCCGTATATGACGCATCATGTGAGCATTTGGAGAGTCATAGTTACTCCCGCCGTTTACCCGCGCTTGCTTGAATTTCTTCACGTTGACATTCAGAGCACTGGGCAGAAATCACATTGCGTCAACACCCGCTACGGCCATCGCAATGCTTTGTTTTAATTAGACAGTCGGATTCCCCCAGTCCGTGCCAGTTCTGAGTTGATCGTTGAATGGCGGCCGAAGAGAATCCGCGCACCCGCGCGCCCCCGGAGGAGCACGCTAAGGCGGACGCGGCCTCGCAGCAAGGAAGATCCGTGGGAGGCCAAGGCACGGGACCGAGCTCGGATCCTGCACGCAGGTTGAAGCACCGGGGCGCGAACGCCGCGCAGGCGCGCGCATCCTGCACCGCCGGCCAGCACGAGGCCAACCAACGGCGAGAGCAGACCACGCCCGCGCTAAACGCCCGCACTTACCGGCACCCCTACGGCACTCACCTCGCCCAGGCCCGGCACGTTAGCGCTGACCCACTTCCCGACCAAGCCCGACACGCCCCGATCCTCAGAGCCAATCCTTATCCCGAAGTTACGGATCCAATTTGCCGACTTCCCTTACCTACATTATTCTATCGACTAGAGGCTCTTCACCTTGGAGACCTGCTGCGGATATGGGTACGAACCGGCGCGACACCTCCACGTGGCCCTCTCCCGGATTTTCAAGGTCCGAGGGGAAGATCGGGACACCGCCGCAACTGCGGTGCTCTTCGCGTTCCAAACCCTATCTCCCTGCTAGAGGATTCCAGGGAACTCGAACGCTCATGCAGAAAAGAAAACTCTTCCCCGATCTCCCGACGGCGTCTCCGGGTCCTTTTGGGTTACCCCGACGAGCATCTCTAAAAGAGGGGCCCGACTTGTATCGGTTCCGCTGCCGGGTTCCGGAATAGGAACCGGATTCCCTTTCGCCCAACGGGGGCCAGCACAAAGTGCATCATGCTATGACGGCCCCC
>NW_025726203.1:1047500-1050000 GCF_021461395.2 Schistocerca americana | reverse complement strand
AGGCGACCGAGCAGCAGACGGCGTCGCGGCGCCGAGCGCCGGGCGGCGGCGCATCCTCAGCGCACACAGTCCTCAATCGGACCAGCACACTGCAGATGTCCACCGCGCTTCGCACCGGGCCCGCGAGGACCTACTTTGGCCGCACGGCGCCGCGTGCAGGGTGCGCCGGCGCGCAGCTGCGCCGCCTGCCGCCTCCGTCGGCCGGCGCGCCTGCCACTGGCCGCCCCCACCAGCCGGCTGTAGCGCGTGCGCCCACGCACCGCGCGGCCAGCACGCCGGGAGGCCCCCCCTCACCGGCCGGGGACGGTCCCACCCAGCCACCGCCGCGTATCGCTTCACACCCAGATGCCATTCACGTTCGTGGGCATGGTGGGTATCGCTGGAACAACCGGTTGGTAGCTCAACCGATCGTCGCCATCACTGATTCACCTCTAGCGAGAACAACCGCACCACAACGGTTTACCAGTTGTTCATTTGCGTAACGTCACCAGCAAACGTAGGCGTCCATCGCCATTTGCAAATTCAACGATTGTTGCATGCCTGTGTCAGGTGTCACGACACACTATGTCTGCCCACATACACGCAACAACATGTGCACGCTTCGCGAACACGTGGAAGGTGGCCCCCGTACGTATGCGATGTCCATTGCGCGAACGACTGTCAACCGGCCTCTGTCGCATGTCGCAGATGTGGAACGCAGTGCACCATGCTATCACGGTGTGTGAGAAGAGACGACTACGTCTGACAACACGCGCCACTACATCAACAGACGGCTCATGCTGATCGCCATCCAGGGCATACCACACTGCAATCCAGCTCTTATAGGGAGACGACACGTAGCTGAGTGCACAACATTTGGACCGCATGGTTCGCCGTTGTTGGCGCAGTCGTTGTACGGTCACATGTACCACGATGTATCATTCAGTACATGAGGACCAATGTGCAGTACAGTGTGTGATTTGGACGTACAACATCAGCGGACAGTTGACACAGGCCGTACCACAGCGTAGGCTAAGTGCTTCGCCATGCGAATGCCAATGAACAACTGCAAATGCCAATGAACAACTGCAAAGGGCATTGAGCATGTACGTCCTGCTGCCATCCACATTACAGTGTATAGCTGCAAGGTGTTTAACATGAAGCGATACACTGCGGACCGGGCAGTGCGAGTAGCAAACTATGTTGCGGGGGTTGCAGTTAGGCAACACTACACTAATTTAACGCGTCGTATGACAATTACAGAGCAGGTTAAGGCCCAACATGTGTTGGGTTAAGGCCCAACGTGTGTTGGGTTAAGGCCCAACGTGTGTTGGGTTAAGGCCCAACGTGTGTTGGGTTAAGGCCCAACGTGTGTTGGGTTAAGGCCCAACGTGTGTTGGGTTAAGGCCCAACGTGTGTTGGGTTAAGGCCCAACGTGTGTTGGGTTAAGGCCCAACGTGTGTTGGGTTAAGGCCCAACGTGTGTTGGGTTAAGGCCCAACGTGTGTTGGGTTAAGGCCCAACGTGTGTTGGGTTAAGGCCCAACGTGTGTTGGGTTAAGGCCCAACGTGTGTTGGGTTAAGGCCCAACGTGTGTTGGGTTACGGCGCAATATAGGTTACATTGCGGCGCAATATAGGTTACATTGCGGCGCAATATAGGTTACATTGCGGCGCAATATAGGTTACATTGCGGCGCAATATAGGTTACATTGCGGCGCAATATAGGTTACATTGAGGCGCAATATAGGTTACATTGAGGCGCAATATAGGTTACATTGAGGCGCAATATAGGTTACATTGAGGCGCAATATAGGTTACATTGAGGCGCAATATAGGTTACATTGAGGCGCAATATAGGTTACATTGAGGCGCAATATAGGTTACATTGAGGCGCAATATAGGTTAGGTTAAGGCGCAATATAGGTTAGGTTAAGGCGCAATATAGGTTAGGTTAAGGTACGACATAGGTTAGGTTAAGGTACGACATAGGTTAGGTTAAGGTACGACATAGGTTAGGTTAAGGTACGACATAGGTTAGGTTAAGGTACGACATAGGTTAGGTTAAGGTACGACATAGGTTAGGTTACGGTACGACATAGGTTAGGTTACGGTACGACATAGGTTAGGTTACGGTACGACATAGGTTAGGTTACGGTACGACATAGGTTAGGTTACGGTACGACATAGGTTAGGTTACGGTACGACATAGGTTAGGTTACGGTACGACATAGGTTAGGTTACGGTACGACATAGGTTAGGTTACGGTACGACATAGGTTAGGTTACGGTACGACATAGGTTAGGTTACGGTACGACATAGGTTAGGTTACGGTACGACATAGGTTAGGTTACGGTACGACATAGGTTAGGTTACGGTACGACATAGGTTAGGTTACGGTACGACATAGGTTAGGTTACGGTACGACATAGGTTAGGTTACGGTACGATATAGGTTAGGTTACGGTACGATATAGGTTAGGTTACGGTACACATTGTTGTAAGGAAAGGTTTAATGGGGGGGG
>NW_025726203.1:1035000-1037500 GCF_021461395.2 Schistocerca americana | reverse complement strand
TCAATCGGACCAGCACACTGCAGATGTCCACCGCGCTTCGCACCGGGCCCGCGAGGACCTACTTTGGCCGCACGGCGCCGCGTGCAGGGTGCGCCGGCGCGCAGCTGCGCCGCCTGCCGCCTCCGTCGGCCGGCGCGCCTGCCACTGGCCGCCCCCACCAGCCGGCTGTAGCGCGTGCGCCCACGCACCGCGCGGCCAGCACGCCGGGAGGCCCCCCCTCACCGGCCGGGGACGGTCCCACCCAGCCACCGCCGCGTATCGCTTCACACCCAGATGCCATTCACGTTCGTGGGCATGGTGGGTATCGCTGGAACAACCGGTTGGTAGCTCAACCGATCGTCGCCATCACTGATTCACCTCTAGCGAGAACAACCGCACCACAACGGTTTACCAGTTGTTCATTTGCGTAACGTCACCAGCAAACGTAGGCGTCCATCGCCATTTGCAAATTCAACGATTGTTGCATGCCTGTGTCAGGTGTCACGACACACTATGTCTGCCCACATACACGCAACAACATGTGCACGCTTCGCGAACACGTGGAAGGTGGCCCCCGTACGTATGCGATGTCCATTGCGCGAACGACTGTCAACCGGCCTCTGTCGCATGTCGCAGATGTGGAACGCAGTGCACCATGCTATCACGGTGTGTGAGAAGAGACGACTACGTCTGACAACACGCGCCACTACATCAACAGACGGCTCATGCTGATCGCCATCCAGGGCATACCACACTGCAATCCAGCTCTTATAGGGAGACGACACGTAGCTGAGTGCACAACATTTGGACCGCATGGTTCGCCGTTGTTGGCGCAGTCGTTGTACGGTCACATGTACCACGATGTATCATTCAGTACATGAGGACCAATGTGCAGTACAGTGTGTGATTTGGACGTACAACATCAGCGGACAGTTGACACAGGCCGTACCACAGCGTAGGCTAAGTGCTTCGCCATGCGAATGCCAATGAACAACTGCAAATGCCAATGAACAACTGCAAAGGGCATTGAGCATGTACGTCCTGCTGCCATCCACATTACAGTGTATAGCTGCAAGGTGTTTAACATGAAGCGATACACTGCGGACCGGGCAGTGCGAGTAGCAAACTATGTTGCGGGGGTTGCAGTTAGGCAACACTACACTAATTTAACGCGTCGTATGACAATTACAGAGCAGGTTAAGGCCCAACATGTGTTGGGTTAAGGCCCAACGTGTGTTGGGTTAAGGCCCAACGTGTGTTGGGTTAAGGCCCAACGTGTGTTGGGTTAAGGCCCAACGTGTGTTGGGTTAAGGCCCAACGTGTGTTGGGTTAAGGCCCAACGTGTGTTGGGTTAAGGCCCAACGTGTGTTGGGTTAAGGCCCAACGTGTGTTGGGTTAAGGCCCAACGTGTGTTGGGTTAAGGCCCAACGTGTGTTGGGTTAAGGCCCAACGTGTGTTGGGTTACGGCGCAATATAGGTTACATTGCGGCGCAATATAGGTTACATTGCGGCGCAATATAGGTTACATTGCGGCGCAATATAGGTTACATTGCGGCGCAATATAGGTTACATTGCGGCGCAATATAGGTTACATTGCGGCGCAATATAGGTTACATTGAGGCGCAATATAGGTTACATTGAGGCGCAATATAGGTTACATTGAGGCGCAATATAGGTTACATTGAGGCGCAATATAGGTTACATTGAGGCGCAATATAGGTTACATTGAGGCGCAATATAGGTTACATTGAGGCGCAATATAGGTTACATTGAGGCGCAATATAGGTTACATTGAGGCGCAATATAGGTTACATTGAGGCGCAATATAGGTTACATTGAGGCGCAATATAGGTTAGGTTAAGGCGCAATATAGGTTAGGTTAAGGCGCAATATAGGTTAGGTTAAGGTACGACATAGGTTAGGTTAAGGTACGACATAGGTTAGGTTAAGGTACGACATAGGTTAGGTTAAGGTACGACATAGGTTAGGTTAAGGTACGACATAGGTTAGGTTACGGTACGACATAGGTTAGGTTACGGTACGACATAGGTTAGGTTACGGTACGACATAGGTTAGGTTACGGTACGACATAGGTTAGGTTACGGTACGACATAGGTTAGGTTACGGTACGACATAGGTTAGGTTACGGTACGACATAGGTTAGGTTACGGTACGACATAGGTTAGGTTACGGTACGACATAGGTTAGGTTACGGTACGACATAGGTTAGGTTACGGTACGACATAGGTTAGGTTACGGTACGACATAGGTTAGGTTACGGTACGACATAGGTTAGGTTACGGTACGACATAGGTTAGGTTACGGTACGACATAGGTTAGGTTACGGTACGACATAGGTTAGGTTACGGTACGACATAGGTTAGGTTACGGTACGACATAGGTTAGGTTACGGTACGACATAGGTTAGGTTACGGTACGACATAGGTTAGGTTACGGTATGACATAGGTTAGGTTACGGTACGACATAGGTTAGGTTACGGTACGATATAGGTTAGGTTAC
>NW_025726203.1:1027500-1030000 GCF_021461395.2 Schistocerca americana | reverse complement strand
CGGTGGCGTTGCCCGCTTTGAAGGTAACGTCGGCGTCGACCTTCACCTTCTTGTCGCGCCCAGACGCGACTAAGGCGAGGGTGAAACACTTCCGGGCGTTGATCTGCAGCCCCAGATGGGCGAGGGCTGCGACGGCTGCGTCGATGAGGGACTGCAATCCCCTCGCGGTCGATGCAAAAAGCAGGACGTCATCTGCGAAGGCCGCAGCGTTAACTCTGCGACCAAGGATCCGAGCTCCGATGTGGGAGGGAAGTTGACTCAAAACATAGTCCACCGCAAAATTGAAAAGGAGGGGGGAGAGGGGGTCACCCTGACGCACACCCCTAGCCGGCTGCAGGGGCACGCCCACGTCGGCGCCGCCCGCTATCACCGTCGTGCTACCCTCGTAACACCTTTCGACGTACTCAATAAAGCAATCCGGCAGGCCATGAGCCCTCAGCACGGGGCGGAGGGCGGCATGGTCCACCGAATCGAACGCTTTAGAGACGTCGATCGATGCCACAAAAACAGAGCGACAGGAGCGGACTGCGTCGGTGAGAGCAGTGTCCAAGATGAAGGTGTTTTCCAACATCCCATCCCGGGGGATGAATGCCCGCTGACGTTCGTCCACAGCACATGCACGCATCAGGCGTGACGCGAGAACCTTGTGAAAGGTCCGCGCCAACACCGAGCAGACCGTAATGGGGCGAAAGTCAGCGGGGGATGTTGGTGCAGCCGTTTTGGGGAGAAGTGACGTCCGGGCGCGAAGCAGACGCTCGGGGAGGGCGCGGGCCAGGAGGAAGAGGTTCAAGAGTTTCACCAGGACTTCATGCGGCAGGCGCCGCAGCTCCGCTGGAGTCAGGCCGTCCGGCCCGGCTGCCGATCCCCTGGGCGGCAAGGCAGCAGCGACCTCCTCACGTGTGACCGGCCCCCATAGGCACTCAGGAGCGACAGGCTCCGAGTGCGGGAGAAGGCGGTCACGGATGAAGCCGGCGGTGGAGATCGGCTTCTTCGTGAAGAGGTCCGCCCAGAAGTCCAGCAGACCGGGGATGTCGGGTGGCGGCTGCAGCAGGGTGCCGTCCAGCAAGCCGCGCACGCAACGCGCACGCGACCTACGGAAGGCGTCCTGTGTCCGCGCGTATTCCCAGCGGCGCCGCTTGCGCTTCTGCAGCGGCGGGGCGGCAGGCGGCCGCTTGGATGGTTGGCACGGCCGCTGTGTCCTGGTGATCGACCTCTCCCCCCTGGACCCGACCGACGCAAGGGCATCCGGGAGCATGCCCAGGATGACATCGGGCGGCGTGCCCCGCCCCAGACCAATGACTCGATCCAGGGCAGAGAAACGCTGGGCGGAAGCAGGTAGCCCCGCCAGATGCTCCCAGATGGCGGCGTCAGTCGGCCCCTCCGGCGGCGGCCCGGTGGTGTCGGCCGCGAAGTCCTCGGCTGCGTCGACGGGCGGCGCAGCGGCCTCGCCCGCGTCAGGCAGCGAGCTCGCTGCTCCACGGCGGGACGCCGGCTCTTCACCCCGACCGATCTCAAGTGCCTCCATGAATTGGCGGACAAGCTGCTTGTGGGCAGCTTGCCGCCGTCGGCACTTGATTGCCTCAAGCGTTCGGTCGGGGAACATCCTGGTAAGTTCTTGATTTACAAAGAAGAACCGGGCGTCCCTCTCCAGGAACAGTTCGGCCTCTGCCTTGGCGAGCGACAGGACTTCTTCCTCCGTCCACCTCGCGCGATGCCTCTCCGTCACGATCTCAGCGTTGGCGGCCGCAGGGTGTTGGCGGCGGCGATGGACCCCGAGACCGTTCTTCGTGGTAAAAGTGCGGTGGCACTCACTGCAAGCAAAGGGAGCTACACAAACTATCGCATTTTCGTTACGGCCGGTTGGCCGAATAGGTGCTGGGGTAGCTGGGGTGGCACCTTCAGCGGAAGGGCCACCATCTCTTGTTTCTTGTCGGCTGCCCCCAACTATAAAGGGATAATGCGAGGGGGGGCTGGTAACCCCCCCAAGCCCCTGGTGCGGTCTTCCACTCTGCAAAAATCAGCGGGCCCACGAGAAGGGGAGAAGACCGCAGGAGAGGAGAGGCTAAGAGGGCTAGGCCCATGTATTGCGCATCACTCTCCCTGTAACCATAACCCAAGGAAGGCACCTCGCAGCAGCAGCACGACTACATCAAGACCGCACTTCGAAAAGCCAAGTCCGGATGCAGCCACACCGCCGCCACTTGGCCACCTTAAGAGAATCATAGTTACTCCCGCCAGAGAGTCATAGTTACTCCCGCCGTTTACCCGCACTTGCTTGAATTTCTTCACGTTGACATTCAGAGCACTGGGCAGAAATCACATTGCGTCAACACCCGCTAGGGCCATCGCAATGCTTTGTTTTAATTAGACAGTCGGATTCCCCCAGTCCGTGCCAGTTCTGAGTTGATCGTTGAATGGCGGCCGAAGAGAATCCGCGCACCCGCGCGCCCCCGGAGGAGCACGCTAAGGCGGACGCGGCCTCGCAGCAAGGAAGATCCGT
>NW_025726203.1:1020000-1022500 GCF_021461395.2 Schistocerca americana | reverse complement strand
TGATCTAATAAAAGCGTCCCTTCCATCTCTGGTCGGGACTCTGTTTTTTTTTTTTTTTTTTTTTTTTTTTTTTTTTTTTTTTTTTTTTTTTTTTTTTTTTTTTCCCGTGCGTCGGGACTCTGTTTGCATGTATTAGCTCTAGAATTACCACAGTTATCCAAGTAACGTGGGTACGATCTAAGGAACCATAACTGATTTAATGAGCCATTCGCGGTTTCACCTTAATGCGGCTTGTACTGAGACATGCATGGCTTAATCTTTGAGACAAGCATATGACTACTGGCAGGATCAACCAGGGAGCTGCGTCAACTAGAGCTGAGCAGCCGGCCGCCCGGGAGTGTGTCCCGGGGGCCCACGCGAACACGCAAGCGTCCGCTCAATTATTCTGCAAACAGGAGGAGGCTGAGCTCCCCTGCACCATACACCTCGAAACCCTCTCAGGTCCCGGCGGCGCGCAGCGCCGTCCTAAGTACTTGGTCGGGTTCGAGAGAGGCGCAATCGCCCGGAGTTTGGCGAGTAGACGCTTTAGGTGCGACCACCCGTGCTCCCAACTGAGCTTGCCGCTGCCGACAGAGGCCCGGGAGCGTGCTGTCGTGGCATTGCCGGCGGAAGACAACACGCGCCACCTACGGTGACCGGCAGCTCCAACGCCAGCGCCACAGAAGGACAAAAGCCCCACTTGGGTGCCGAAGCGAACTCTCCCAGCACAGCGCACGCGCCAACACGTCCGCACAGCTGCGATACAAACCACCTGCGAGAACCGCAGAGGCGACCGAGCAGCAGACGGCGTCGCGGCGCCGAGCGCCGGGCGGCGGCGCATCCTCAGCGCACACAGTCCTCAATCGGACCAGCACACTGCAGATGTCCACCGCGCTTCGCACCGGGCCCGCGAGGACCTACTTTGGCCGCACGGCGCCGCGTGCAGGGTGCGCCGGCGCGCAGCTGCGCCGCCTGCCGCCTCCGTCGGCCGGCGCGCCTGCCACTGGCCGCCCCCACCAGCCGGCTGTAGCGCGTGCGCCCACGCACCGCGCGGCCAGCACGCCGGGAGGCCCCCCCTCACCGGCCGGGGACGGTCCCACCCAGCCACCGCCGCGTATCGCTTCACACCCAGATGCCATTCACGTTCGTGGGCATGGTGGGTATCGCTGGAACAACCGGTTGGTAGCTCAACCGATCGTCGCCATCACTGATTCACCTCTAGCGAGAACAACCGCACCACAACGGTTTACCAGTTGTTCATTTGCGTAACGTCACCAGCAAACGTAGGCGTCCATCGCCATTTGCAAATTCAACGATTGTTGCATGCCTGTGTCAGGTGTCACGACACACTATGTCTGCCCACATACACGCAACAACATGTGCACGCTCTGCGAACACGTGGAAGGTGGCCCCCGTACGTATGCGATGTCCATTGCGCGAACGACTGTCAACCGGCCTCTGTCGCATGTCGCAGATGTGGAACGCAGTGCACCATGCTATCACGGTGTGTGAGAAGAGACGACTACGTCTGACAACACGCGCCACTACATCAACAGACGGCTCATGCTGATCGCCATCCAGGGCATACCACACTGCAATCCAGCTCTTATAGGGAGACGACACGTAGCTGAGTGCACAACATTTGGACCGCATGGTTCGCCGTTGTTGGCGCAGTCGTTGTACGGTCACATGTACCACGATGTATCATTCAGTACATGAGGACCAATGTGCAGTACAGTGTGTGATTTGGACGTACAACATCAGCGGACAGTTGACACAGGCCGTACCACAGCGTAGGCTAAGTGCTTCGCCATGCGAATGCCAATGAACAACTGCAAATGCCAATGAACAACTGCAAAGGGCATTGAGCATGTACGTCCTGCTGCCATCCACATTACAGTGTATAGCTGCAAGGTGTTTAACATGAAGCGATACACTGCGGACCGGGCAGTGCGAGTAGCAAACTATGTTGCGGGGGTTGCAGTTAGGCAACACTACACTAATTTAACGCGTCGTATGACAATTACAGAGCAGGTTAAGGCCCAACGTGTGTTGGGTTAAGGCCCAACGTGTGTTGGGTTAAGGCCCAACGTGTGTTGGGTTAAGGCCCAACGTGTGTTGGGTTAAGGCCCAACGTGTGTTGGGTTAAGGCCCAACGTGTGTTGGGTTAAGGCCCAACGTGTGTTGGGTTAAGGCCCAACGTGTGTTGGGTTAAGGCCCAACGTGTGTTGGGTTAAGGCCCAACGTGTGTTGGGTTAAGGCCCAACGTGTGTTGGGTTAAGGCCCAACGTGTGTTGGGTTAAGGCCCAACGTGTGTTGGGTTACGGCGCAATATAGGTTACATTGCGGCGCAATATAGGTTACATTGCGGCGCAATATAGGTTACATTGCGGCGCAATATAGGTTACATTGCGGCGCAATATAGGTTACATTGCGGCGCAATATAGGTTACATTGCGGCGCAATATAGGTTACATTGAGGCGCAATATAGGTTACATTGAGGCGCAATATAGGTTACATT
>NW_025726203.1:1002500-1015000 GCF_021461395.2 Schistocerca americana | reverse complement strand
ATCGTATCTCCCGTAGGAGAACTTGGATACTAGTTCACGCGTGAACCGACACCTCCGACGACTACCCCAGCAGCTACCCCACGGTTCCCTTATTAGGTACTCGTTTTTACAAGATGTCTCTTGTCACACAGACGAGTTTCTGTCCGAGGTCGCAACGCGATCCTCTACCACACATCTTCTACTACCGGAAAGCGCCCGTTGCCCGTGGGTTCTACCTTTTGAGGCGCGGGATTGGGTAGCTTTCGGCAGTTTTGTGAGTAAACGCCGTGTGGTCTGCCAAGGGACATCGCCGTTACCACACAGGGTTCGGATACTAGTTCACGCCACCACGTGAACCGACACCTCAGACGGCTATCCCAGCGTTTACCGCTTTTTTGCGTGGTCTTTTACCACCACGCTACTCGTGTTAGCAAGACTCCTCTTGCAGCCAGAGACGAGTTACGGCCGATGCCACCATACGCGGCCCTCTACTGCATTACTGATCTGCCAGTCTCGCCCTTTACCGCCTAGCGCATGTGAGCTAGGGATCGGGTAGAAACATGACAGTTCTAAGGGTAGTTGCCATGCAGTCTGCAGGGTAACATCGTGGCCAAAGGCTCTCGGTTACTAGTGATTCCCACGCTGAAAAACGTGGCCCGACTTCCTCAAACGATGGCCCTGGACAACAACCCTATATTACCATGGACTGGTCTGGCACCACCTATTCAACATATTCGGTAGCAACCCTCCACTACAGAGGGTCCCATACAGTCACTTATTCAGCATATTCGTGACGACCTCCCACTACAGGAGACCGGACCCTTACCAACTCCTGTTTGCCCCCGACGGCAAAAGGGGACTTACTACAAGGTCGGCAGGTATCCTGCATGACACTGCCTGTTCAATATATTCGGCAGCAACCCTCCACTACAGAGGGCCCCCAGAGAAGCTCATGGGGCCTTGGTCCGGGGCTACCTATTGACATATATTCGGCAGCTACCTCCTATTACGGGAGGCGTTCCCCTATCCGCCACCCGGGGACCCGACTTCGTAGCGTGGCCAGCGCTCGGACCCTGCTCCAATGCGCAGGGTCCCGAAGTAGTAGATAGGGACAGCGGGAATCTCGTTAATCCATTCATGCGCGTCACTAATTAGATGACGAGGCATTTGGCTATTCAACAACAGCCGTCTTTATTCAACAAGTGAATAACACATATATATACATATTGTATGTGGCAGGTGTATCACGCCATGTCCACCACCGAGGTGGGGACTTACAGGGCGTTACCACAATAAAAAGGTGTTAAAACTAACATACAAATATACATATATATACGTGCGGAAAAGAAACAACATAACACAAATTAAAGACATAGAGAAGGAAGAACAAAGACGGTTTATTCCTCCTGTGGATAGGCCCCAGGAGTCAAGGCGAAGAAAATAACCAGCAGCCTAGCCGACGCCGACACGCTGCTTCGGGCTAGGAGCCGTCATACGCTCGAAAATCTTGTAACTTTTGCAGCAACTCTGTAGTGTTCTGGTGCTCAGCACCGCCAGTTCTCGGGGTCGGAAGCCTAAGGCGGCGAGATCCCTCGCCGACGCTGGAGACCATACACCCCTCCAGTTCAACGTCGCGGTGGACACAATCACCTCCTCAACGTCACGGTGCAGGTTGGAGATGGCACGCCGGATGGACGGCGTGTCGTAGTAGGCCGCCTTCTGGGAGTGACACCAGTCGAGCCGGAGGTGGTCTCCGACTATCTGGGCGTCGACCACGCGGGCGATGCCGTCTTTGACCGCCACCACGTCAGGCTTGCGGATGCCCTCAGGTGTTCGGAGGTGGGGCTCCACAGAGACATTGAAGCCCCTCTGCGCGAGTCCACGGGCGACATAACGCACTACAGCGTCATGGCGCTTGACCCGGGACCCGTGCGTCCTAAAGCAAGCCTGAAGTACGTGGTTGGCGGTCTCCACGGCCTGGCACCCCGCGCGGCATCTGGTGTCCGCCTCCCGCCCGCGACTGCGCCGTGCCTTCGTAGGGAAGGCGTTGATGCGGGCGCGGAGGGCGTCGATGTATTCACGCCCAGATAGCAGGCGACTGGTGTCGGCGACCCACTGATGTTGGCCACTGACGGCGGCAGAAGATGAGAGCGCCGCACCGTCAATGGCGATGTGTAGGCGCGCCGCCCACATTTCCCCAACCTGCGTTGACGATTTGAGGAGGTGGCCCTCCCACATTAGGTGGCGCTCCAGCACCTCGATCTCACGCTGCACCTCATCCATGCCTGCACCGTCGCAGGCTGGCCCTATCTTCTTCAGCGCCAGGAGACGGGACCGACGGAGGGTCGGACCCATCCATCGGCAAGATGGAATGCCGAGGCCCCCCTGGGCAACAGGAGCGTGGAAGTATCCCAGGGGGGTGTCCGCCGGAAGGCGGAACCATCTCCTGACGGCGGCCCGGATGGTGACGTCGGCCGACTTCAATGCACCCACCCGGGTGCGGCTGAGGGCCAGCCCGTGGTACAGGCCAGGGAGAAGTACGTTGGTGAGAGCGTGGAGGCGCTGTTGCGGCTTCAGCGGAGCTCGGGAGATGACGTCAAGCTGCTCCACCAGGTGGCGACGTGGATTGAAGACACAGCGACCCGCCGTGGAAAATTGCAGCCCCAGGTACCGGAAGGTTTCACCCACACGCAGGGCAGGCATGGTGGTATTGCCTGCTGTGAAGGTGACATTGCTGTCCACCTTCACCTTCTTCTCGCGCCCTGACGCGACTAAGGCGAGGGTGAAACACTTCCGGGCGTTGATCAGCAGCCCCAGGTGGGCGAGGGCTGCGGTAGCTGCGTCGATGAGGGACTGCAAGCCCCTCGGGGTCGCTGCAAACAGCAAGACGTCATCTGCAAAGGCCGCAGCGTTGACTCTGCGACCGAGGATCCGAGCTCCGATGTGGGAGGGCAGTTGGCCTAAAACGTAGTCCACCGCAAAGTTGAACAGGAGGGGGGAGAGGGGATCGCCCTGGCGAACGCCCCGTGCTGGCTGCACAGACACGCCCACGCCGGCGCCGTCCGCTATCACTGTCGTGCTGCCCTCGTAGCACCGCTCGACATACTCGACAAAACAATCCGGCAGGCCATGCGCCTTCAGCACGGGGCGAAGGGCAGCATGATCTACCGAATCGAATGCCTTAGATACGTCGATCGATGCCACAAAGACAGAGCGGCAGGAGCGAACTGCGTCGGTGAGAGCAGTGTCCAAGATGAAGGTATTTTCCAACATCCCATCCCGAGGGATGAATGCCCGCTGACGTTCGTCCACAGCACATGCGCGCATCAGGCGTGACGCGAGAACCTTGTGAAAGGTCCGCGCCAACACCGAGCAGACCGTAATGGGGCGAAAGTCAGCGGGGGATGTTGGTGCAGCCGTCTTCGGGAGAAGGGACGTTCGCGCGCGAAGCAGGCGTTCCGGAAGGGCGCGGGCCAGAAGGAAGAGATTCATCACTTTCACCAGGACTTCGTGCGGCAGGCGCCGCAACTCCGCTGGGGTAAGGCCGTCCGGCCCGGCTGCTGATCCCCTGGGCGGCAACGCGGCGGCGACCTCCTCATGTGTGACCGGCCCCCATAGGCACTCGGGAGCGACAGGCTCCGAGTGCGGGAGGAGGCGGTCACGAATGAAGCCCGCGGTGGAGATGGGCTTCTTGGTGAAGAGGTCCGCCCAGAAGTCCAGCAGACCAGGGATGGCAGGTGGCGGCTGGAGCAGGGTGCCATCCAAGAGGCCGCGCACGCAACGTGCACGCGACCGTCGGAAGGCATCCTGCGTTCTCGCGTACTCCCAGCGGCGCCGCTTGCGCTTCTGCGTCGGCGGCGCGGCAGGCGGCCGCTTCGATGGTTGGCGCGGCCGCTGTGTCCTGGTGATCGATCTCTCCCCTCTGGACCCGACCGACGCAAGGGCATCCGGGAGCATGCCCAGGATGACATCGGGCGGCGTGCCCCGCCCCAGACCTATGACACGATCCAGGGCAGAGAAACGCTGGGCGGAAGCGGGTAGCCCCGCCAGATGCTCCCAGATGGCGGCGTCAGTCGGCCCCTCCGGCGGCGGCCCGGTGGTGTCGGCCGCGAAGTCCTCGGCTGCGTCGACGGGCGGCGCAGCGGCCTCGCCCGCGTCAGGCAGCGGGCTCGCTGCTCCCCGGCGGGACGCCGGCTCTTCCCCCCGACCGATCTCAAGCGCCTCCATGAATTGGCGGACAAGCTGCTTGTGGGCAGCTTGCCGCCGTCGGCACTTGATTGCCTCAAGCGTTCGGTCGGGGAACATCCTGATGAGCTCTTGATTTACAAAGAAGAACCGGGCGTCCCTCTCGAGGAACAGTTCGGCCTCCGCCTTGGCGAGCGACAGGACTTCTTCCTCCGTCCACCTCGCGCGATGTCTCTCCGTGACGATCTCCGCGTTGGCGGCCGCAAGGTGTTGGCGGCGGCGATGGACCCCGAGACCGTTCTTGGTGGTGAAGCTGCGGTGGCACTCACTACAGGCGTATACAGCTGCAAAAGTTACAAGATTTTCGGCACGGCCGGTTGGCCGGCTAGGTGCTGGGGGAGTTGGGGTGGCACCTTCAGCGGAAGGGCCACCACTTTTTCTCTGAATACTGCCCCCAACTAAAAAAAGGGATAGTGCGAGGGGGGGCTGGTAACCCCCCCAAGCCCCTGGTGCGGTCTTCCACTCTGCGAAAATCAGCGGGCCCACGAGAAGGGGAGAAGACCGCAGGAGAGGAGAGGCTAAGAGGGCTAGGCCCATGTATTGCGCATCACTCTCCCTGTAACCATAACCCAAGGAAGGCACCTCGCAGCAGCAGCACGACTACATCAAGACCGCACTTCGAAAAGCCAAGTCCGGATGCAGCCACACCGCCGCCACTTGGCCACCTTAAGAGAGTCCGACCAAGCCCGACACGCCCCGATCCTCAGAGCCAATCCTTATCCCGAAGTTACGGATCCAATTTGCCGACTTCCCTTACCTACATTATTCTATCGACTAGAGGCTCTTCACCTTGGAGACCTGCTGCGGATATGGGTACGAACCGGCGCGACACCTCCACGTGGCCCTCTCCCGGATTTTCAAGGTCCGAGGGGAAGATCGGGACACCGCCGCAACTGCGGTGCTCTTCGCGTTCCAAACCCTATCTCCCTGCTAGAGGATTCCAGGGAACTCGAACGCTCATGCAGAAAAGAAAACTCTTCCCCGATCTCCCGACGGCGTCTCCGGGTCCTTTTGGGTTACCCCGACGAGCATCTCTAAAAGAGGGGCCCGACTTGTATCGGTTCCGCTGCCGGGTTCCGGAATAGGAACCGGATTCCCTTTCGCCCAACGGGGGCCAGCACAAAGTGCATCATGCTATGACGGCCCCCATCAACATCGGATTTCTCCTAGGGCTTAGGATCGACTGACTCGTGTGCAACGGCTGTTCACACGAAACCCTTCTCCGCGTCAGCCCTCCAGGGCCTCGCTGGAGTATTTGCTACTACCACCAAGATCTGCACCGACGGCGGCTCCAGGCAGGCTCACGCCCAGACCCTTCTGCGCCCACCGCCGCGACCCTCCTACTCGTCAGGGCTTCGCGGCCGGCCGCAAGGACCGGCCATGACTGCCAGACTGACGGCCGAGTATAGGCACGACGCTTCAGCGCCATCCATTTTCAGGGCTAGTTGCTTCGGCAGGTGAGTTGTTACACACTCCTTAGCGGATTCCGACTTCCATGGCCACCGTCCTGCTGTCTTAAGCAACCAACGCCTTTCATGGTTTCCCATGAGCGTCGATTCGGGCGCCTTAACTCGGCGTTTGGTTCATCCCACAGCGCCAGTTCTGCTTACCAAAAGTGGCCCACTTGGCACTCCGATCCGAGTCGTTTGCTCGCGGCTTCAGCATATCAAGCAAGCCGGAGATCTCACCCATTTAAAGTTTGAGAATAGGTTGAGGTCGTTTCGGCCCCAAGGCCTCTAATCATTCGCTTTACCGGATGAGACTCGTACGAGCACCAGCTATCCTGAGGGAAACTTCGGAGGGAACCAGCTACTAGATGGTTCGATTAGTCTTTCGCCCCTATACCCAGCTCCGACGATCGATTTGCACGTCAGAATCGCTACGGACCTCCATCAGGGTTTCCCCTGACTTCGTCCTGGCCAGGCATAGTTCACCATCTTTCGGGTCCCAACGTGTACGCTCTAGGTGCGCCTCACCTCGCAATGAGGACGAGACGCCCCGGGAGTGCGGAGGCCGCCGCCCCGTGAAGGGCGGGGAAGCCCCATCCTCCCTCGGCCCGCGCAAGGCGAGACCTTCACTTTCATTACGCCTTTAGGTTTCGTACAGCCCAATGACTCGCGCACATGTTAGACTCCTTGGTCCGTGTTTCAAGACGGGTCGTGAAATTGTCCAAAGCTGAAGCGCCGCTGACGGGAGCGATTATTCCGCCCGAGAGCATCCCGAGCCAACAGCGGCGCGGGTCCGGGGCCGGGCCAGGTAGGTCCGTCATCCGGGAAGAACCGCGCGCGCTTGCCGGGAGCCCGAGCGCCCAAAGGGGCGAATCGACTCCTCCAGATATACCGCCGGGCAGCCAGCCAGGACACCGGGGCTCTGCCCAACAGACGCGAACCGAGGCCCGCGGAAGGACAGGCTGCGCACCCGGGCCGTAGGCCGGCACCCAGCGGGTCGCGACGTCCTACTAGGGGAGAAGTGCGGCCCACCGCACACCGGAACGGCCCCACCCCGCGGCGAGTGGAAAGGCAACCGGACACGACCCCGCCGCGGATTGCTCCGCGCGGGCGGCCGGCCCCATCTGCCGAGGGCGGAGGCCAGTGGCCGGATGGGCGTGAATCTCACCCGTTCGACCTTTCGGACTTCTCACGTTTACCCCAGAACGGTTTCACGTACTTTTGAACTCTCTCTTCAAAGTTCTTTTCAACTTTCCCTCACGGTACTTGTTCGCTATCGGTCTCGTGGTCATATTTAGTCTCAGATGGAGTTTACCACCCACTTGGAGCTGCACTCTCAAGCAACCCGACTCGAAGGAGAGGTCCCGCCGACGCTCGCACCGGCCGCTACGGGCCTGGCACCCTCTACGGGCCGTGGCCTCATTCAAGTTGGACTTGGGCTCGGCGCGAGGCGTCGGGGTAGTGGACCCTCCCAAACACCACATGCCACGACAGGCGGCAGCCTGCGGGGTTCGGTGCTGGACTCTTCCCTGTTCGCTCGCCGCTACTGGGGGAATCCTTGTTAGTTTCTTTTCCTCCGCTTAGTAATATGCTTAAATTCAGCGGGTAGTCTCGCCTGCTCTGAGGTCGTTGTACAAGGTGTCGCACGCCACACCGCCAGCCGGCTGTGCACGCTACCGAGTAAGTACCGGTATGCGAACCGCCAGGCGACGGGCGCGCATCGCACGTTTCAGGAGGCGCGGCCGGCCCCACAGGCGGCCGCGACGCTCCCAGGTCTGCGAAGCGGGGCAAACGCCGCGCGCTTCAGTATACGTAGCCGACCCTCAGCCAGACGTGGCCCGGGAACGGAATCCATGGACCGCAATGTGCGTTCGAAACGTCGATGTTCATGTGTCCTGCAGTTCACATGTCGACGCGCAATTTGCTGCGTTCTTCATCGACCCACGAGCCGAGTGATCCACCGTCCTGGGTGATCTTTTCTTAGTTTCCACTGTCTCTTTCAAGACAGTTGCATAGGCGGGACGTAGGCGTGTGGCGGCCCCTGTTCAAGCGTTCTGTGTCCAACGGCCTCACGGCCGATGGGCGTCGTACGGCTCCACACCGGAGCGGACAGGCAGTCGGGCGAAAGTCATTCAAAACCGGCGCCAGGCGCCAGGTGCCGCAGGCCAGCCGCTCCAGCGCTTCAGCGCTCGTACCACACAACATTGGCGTTAGTTTTGAGAAGCACGCGTGGTTCCGCACGCGGCGCACGGCTACTGCGAGCCGTACAGGTAGCGTGTTGCGCGACACGACACGCACATCGAAAGACATGCAGTCTAGTCGGTAATGATCCTTCCGCAGGTTCACCTACGGAAACCTTGTTACGACTTTTACTTCCTCTAAATGATCAAGTTTGGTCATCTTTCCGGTAGCATCGGCAACGACAGAGTCAATGCCGCGTACCAGTCCGAAGACCTCACTAAATCATTCAATCGGTAGTAGCGACGGGCGGTGTGTACAAAGGGCAGGGACGTAATCAACGCGAGCTTATGACTCGCGCTTACTGGGAATTCCTCGTTCATGGGGAACAATTGCAAGCCCCAATCCCTAGCACGAAGGAGGTTCAGCGGGTTACCCCGACCTTTCGGCCTAGGAAGACACGCTGATTCCTTCAGTGTAGCGCGCATGCGGCCCAGAACATCTAAGGGCATCACAGACCTGTTATTGCTCAATCTCGTGCGGCTAGAAGCCGCCTGTCCCTCTAAGAAGAAAAGTAATCGCTGACAGCACGAAGGATGTCACGCGACTAGTTAGCAGGCTAGAGTCTCGTTCGTTATCGGAATTAACCAGACAAATCGCTCCACCAACTAAGAACGGCCATGCACCACCACCCACCGAATCAAGAAAGAGCTATCAATCTGTCAATCCTTCCGGTGTCCGGGCCTGGTGAGGTTTCCCGTGTTGAGTCAAATTAAGCCGCAGGCTCCACTCCTGGTGGTGCCCTTCCGTCAATTCCTTTAAGTTTCAGCTTTGCAACCATACTTCCCCCGGAACCCAAAAGCTTTGGTTTCCCGGAGGCTGCCCGCCGAGTCATCGGAGGAACTGCGGCGGATCGCTGGCTGGCATCGTTTATGGTTAGAACTAGGGCGGTATCTGATCGCCTTCGAACCTCTAACTTTCGTTCTTGATTAATGAAAACATACTTGGCAAATGCTTTCGCTTCTGTTCGTCTTGCGACGATCCAAGAATTTCACCTCTAACGTCGCAATACGAATGCCCCCGCCTGTCCCTATTAATCATTACCTCGGGTTCCGAAAACCAACAAAATAGAACCGAGGTCCTATTCCATTATTCCATGCACACAGTATTCAGGCGGGCTTGCCTGCTTTAAGCACTCTAATTTGTTCAAAGTAAACGTGCCGGCCCACCGAGACACTCACTCAAGAGCACCCTGGTAGGATTGCAACGGGGTCCGCCTCGGGACGCACGAGCACGCACGAGGCGCGTCGCACGCCTTCAGCTCGCCCCACCGGCAGGACGTCCCACGATACATGCCAGTTAAACACCGACGGGCGGTGAACCAACAGCGTGGGACACAAATCCAACTACGAGCTTTTTAACCGCAACAACTTTAATATACGCTATTGGAGCTGGAATTACCGCGGCTGCTGGCACCAGACTTGCCCTCCAATAGATACTCGTTAAAGGATTTAAAGTGTACTCATTCCGATTACGGGGCCTCGGATGAGTCCCGTATCGTTATTTTTCGTCACTACCTCCCCGTGCCGGGAGTGGGTAATTTGCGCGCCTGCTGCCTTCCTTGGATGTGGTAGCCGTTTCTCAGGCTCCCTCTCCGGAATCGAACCCTGATTCCCCGTTACCCGTTACAACCATGGTAGGCGCAGAACCTACCATCGACAGTTGATAAGGCAGACATTTGAAAGATGCGTCGCCGGTACGAGGACCGTGCGATCAGCCCAAAGTTATTCAGAGTCACCAAGGCAAACGGACCGGACGAGCCGACCGATTGGTTTTGATCTAATAAAAGCGTCCCTTCCATCTCTGGTCGGGACTCTGTTTGCATGTATTAGCTCTAGAATTACCACAGTTATCCAAGTAACGTGGGTACGATCTAAGGAACCATAACTGATTTAATGAGCCATTCGCGGTTTCACCTTAATGCGGCTTGTACTGAGACATGCATGGCTTAATCTTTGAGACAAGCATATGACTACTGGCAGGATCAACCAGGGAGCTGCGTCAACTAGAGCTGAGCAGCCGGCCGCCCGGGAGTGTGTCCCGGGGGCCCACGCGAACACGCAAGCGTCCGCTCAATTATTCTGCAAACAGGAGGAGGCTGAGCTCCCCTGCACCATACACCTCGAAACCCTCTCAGGTCCCGGCGGCGCGCAGCGCCGTCCTAAGTACTTGGTCGGGTTCGAGAGAGGCGCAATCGCCCGGAGTTTGGCGAGTAGACGCTTTAGGTGCGACCACCCGTGCTCCCAACTGAGCTTGCCGCTGCCGACATAGGCCCGGGAGCGTGCTGTCGTGGCATTGCCGGCGGGAGACAACACGCGCCACCTACGGTGACCGGCAGCTCCAACGCCAGCGCCACAGAAGGACAAAAGCCCCACTTGGGTGCCGAAGCGAACTCTCCCAGCACAGCGCACGCGCCAACACGTCCGCACAGCTGCGATACAAACCACCTGCGAGAACCGCAGAGGCGACCGAGCAGCAGACGGCGTCGCGGCGCCGAGCGCCGGGCGGCGGCGCATCCTCAGCGCACACAGTCCTCAATCGGACCAGCACACTGCAGATGTCCACCGCGCTTCGCACCGGGCCCGCGAGGACCTACTTTGGCCGCACGGCGCCGCGTGCAGGGTGCGCCGGCGCGCAGCTGCGCCGCCTGCCGCCTCCGTCGGCCGGCGCGCCTGCCACTGGCCGCCCCCACCAGCCGGCTGTAGCGCGTGCGCCCACGCACCGCGCGGCCAGCACGCCGGGAGGCCCCCTCTCACCGGCCGGGGACGGTCCCACCCAGCCACCGCCGCGTATCGCTTCACACCCAGATGACATTCACGTTCGTGGGCATGGTGGGTATCGCTGGAACAACCGGTTGGTAGCTCAACCGATCGTCGCCATCACTGATTCACCTCTAGCGAGAACAACCGCACCACAACGGTTTACCAGTTGTTCATTTGCGTAACGTCACCAGCAAACGTAGGCGTCCATCGCCATTTGCAAATTCAACGATTGTTGCATGCCTGTGTCAGGTGTCACGACACACTATGTCTGCCCACATACACGCAACAACATGTGCACGCTTCGCGAACACGTGGAAGGTGGCCCCCGTACGTATGCGATGTCCATTGCGCGAACGACTGTCAACCGGCCTCTGTCGCATGTCGCAGATGTGGAACGCAGTGCACCATGCTATCACGGTGTGTGAGAAGAGACGACTACGTCTGACAACACGCGCCACTACATCAACAGACGGCTCATGCTGATCGCCATCCAGGGCATACCACACTGCAATCCAGCTCTTATAGGGAGACGACACGTAGCTGAGTGCACAACATTTGGACCGCATGGTTCGCCGTTGTTGGCGCAGTCGTTGTACGGTCACATGTACCACGATGTATCATTCAGTACATGAGGACCAATGTGCAGTACAGTGTGTGATTTGGACGTACAACATCAGCGGACAGTTGACACAGGCCGTACCACAGCGTAGGCTAAGTGCTTCGCCATGCGAATGCCAATGAACAACTGCAAATGCCAATGAACAACTGCAAAGGGCATTGAGCATGTACGTCCTGCTGCCATCCACATTACAGTGTATAGCTGCAAGGTGTTTAACATGAAGCGATACACTGCGGACCGGGCAGTGCGAGTAGCAAACTATGTTGCGGGGGTTGCAGTTAGGCAACACTACACTAATTTAACGCGTCGTATGACAATTACAGAGCAGGTTAAGGCCCAACGTGTGTTGGGTTAAGGCCCAACGTGTGTTGGGTTAAGGCCCAACGTGTGTTGGGTTAAGGCCCAACGTGTGTTGGGTTAAGGCCCAACGTGTGTTGGGTTAAGGCCCAACGTGTGTTGGGTTAAGGCCCAACGTGTGTTGGGTTAAGGCCCAACGTGTGTTGGGTTAAGGCCCAACGTGTGTTGGGTTAAGGCCCAACGTGTGTTGGGTTAAGGCCCAACGTGTGTTGGGTTAAGGCCCAACGTGTGTTGGGTTACGGCGCAATATAGGTTACATTGCGGCGCAATATAGGTTACATTGCGGCGCAATATAGGTTACATTGCGGCGCAATATAGGTTACATTGCGGCGCAATATAGGTTACATTGCGGCGCAATATAGGTTACATTGCGGCGCAATATAGGTTACATTGCGGCGCAATATAGGTTACATTGAGGCGCAATATAGGTTACATTGAGGCGCAATGTAGGTTACATTGAGGCGCAATATAGGTTACATTGAGGCGCAATATAGGTTACATTGAGGCGCAATATAGGTTACATTGAGGCGCAATATAGGTTACATTGAGGCGCAATATAGGTTACATTGAGGCGCAATATAGGTTACATTGAGGCGCAATATAGGTTACATTGAGGCGCAATATAGGTTAGGTTAAGGCGCAATATAGGTTAGGTTAAGGTACGACATAGGTTAGGTTAAGGTACGACATAGGTTAGGTTAAGGTACGACATAGGTTAGGTTAAGGTACGACATAGGTTAGGTTACGGTACGACATAGGTTAGGTTACGGTACGACATAGGTTAGGTTACGGTACGACATAGGTTAGGTTACGGTACGACATAGGTTAGGTTACGGTACGACATAGGTTAGG